>NW_026652505.1:0-44029 GCF_009828535.3 Hylobates moloch
AAAAAGAGCCTGTACAGCCAAGACAATCCTAAGCAAAAAGAACAAAGCTGGAGGCATCATGCTACCTGACTTCAAACTATACTACAAGGCTACAGTAACCAAAACAGCATGATATTGATACAAAACAGGCACATAGACCAATGGAACAGAATAGAAAACTCAGAAATGAGACTGCACATTTACAACCATGTGATCTTTGACAAACCTGACAAAAACAAGCAATGGGGAAAGGATTCCCAGTTTAATAAATGGTGCTGGGAGAACTGGCTAGCCATATGCAGGAAATTAAAACTGGACCCCTTCCTTACACCTCATACAAAAATTAACTCAAGATGGATTAAAGACTCAAATGTAAAACCTAAAACTATAAAAACCCCAGAAGAAAATCTAGGCAATACCACCCAGGACATAGGCATGGGCAAAGATTTCATGATGAAAGTATCAAAAGCAATTGCAACAAATGCAAAAATTGACAAATGAGACATAATTTAACTAAAGAGCTTTTGCACAGCAAAAGAATTTGTCATCAGAGTGAACAGACAAACTACAGAACAGGAGGAAATTTTTGCAATCTATCCATCAGACAAAGACCTAATATTCAGAATCTACAAGGAACTTAAACAAATCTACAAGAAAAAAAAACAAACAACCCCATTGAAAAGTGGGCAAAGGACATAAACAGACACTTCTCAAAAGAATACATACATGTGGCCAACAAAGATAAGGGAAATGGCTCAACATCTCTGATCATTAGAGAAATGCAAATCAAAACCACAATGAGATACCATCTCATGCCAGTCAGAATGGCGATTACTAGGAGTCAAGAAACAATAGATGCTGGGGAGGCTGTGGAGAAATGGGAACACTTTCACACTGTTGGTGGTAGTGTAAATTAGTTCAACCATCATGGAAGACAGTGTGGCGATTCTCCAAAGACCTAGAACCAGAAATACCATTTGACCCAGCATTCCTATTACTGGGTATATATTCTAAAGAATGTAAATCATTCTATTATAAAGATACATGCATACAGATGTTCGTTGCATTATTCACAATAGCAAAGGCATAGAATCAACCCAAGTGACCATGAATGATAGACTGGATAAAGAAAACGTGGTACATATGCACCGTGGAATACTATGCAGCCATAAAAAAGAATGAGATTTTGTCTTTTGCAGAAACATGGATGAAGCTGGAAGCCATTATCCTCAGCAAACTAATGCAAGAACAGAGAACCAAACACCACATGTTCTCACTTACAAGTGGGAGCTGAACAATGACGACACATGGACACAGGGAGGGGAACAACACACACTGGGGCCTGTTGGGGGGTGTGGAGGGAGGGAGAGTATCAGGAAAAATAGCTAATGCACGCTGGGCTTAATACCTAGGTGATGGGTTGATAGGTGCAGCAAACCACCACAGCACATGTTTACCTATGTAACAAACCTGCACATCCTGCACATGTACCCCAGAGTTTAATAAAATAAAATAGAATCTCATCTCTTTCCAACAAGTTATGAAATCTGAAGGATAAATGAGTTTATAAATATGAAAATATTTGACAGCTCTTTGGAAGAAAGGTGCTATGGAAACATAGTGCAATGTTTGCCTGCACGATGTGCATGCCGTATTTGTATATGCTATTGCACTGAAGGATTCATGCTTCCTATTAGTTCTAAGCCAGATAGTCAGATGAATAGAACATAATCAGATATCTGATTCTATTAGGCAGACACTGAGTATGTAGAAATATGTAAATAGCTTTTAATTTTAGATTGCCAACCTTTGCACCACTGATGGAATAGGTTAAACTTGAATATTGTAAGCATAGACACTTCCCACCATTGACAGGTATGTTAAGAACATGGATGTAGAGCCTGACAGAGTAGATATTCTGTAGGTAGGATTCTCCTTTTACAATTTAACTAGATCCTGGATAAAACACACATGCACATGCATGTACACACACACACACACACACACACACACACACACACACACACGAGTTTTAAAAATATTGCCAAGCTCACAAGTGATCCCACCAGGTCAGCGGTGTTCCTTCTTTCTTGGAGAAGCAAATGAATGTCTTCTTTTCAGGACAGTTTCAATTCAAGTCCCCAGGCTTCCCACAGACTAAGTTCAATCACATATGAGCTAAAATTTTTTACCAAACATGCATATCAATAAGTCACGTGGCAAAGGTGGCTAGCTCTCAACCAGTGTCTTCTGCTGTCCTTCTACTGTGAACAGATGTTGCTGGGAAACACTCAGCAACTGCCTCACCAGCAGAGGCATTTTCTAGCCACATTTCCATCTAGATGAAGCCCTGAATTTCACTCAGGCCAATGGGAAGAAGGCAGAAGTGAAATGCACCATTTCTAGCCCTGGCCCATGGATGCTTCCCCTGCGATTTGCCAGAGCCTTCCTTTCCCTGTCTACCAGCAGGATGTTGGTGCTCACGGTGATCCTGGACGTTGGACATGGTGCAGCCTTCATCCATCAGCATCTGTGAATGACTGCATGGAGCCAGCCCCACCTCCATGCACCAACTGGATATCATGTGAGGGAGGAAAAAGTTCTAGTGTGTTAAGCCCCTGAGATTTTAGAGTGTAAGGGAACAGCGGTAAGTTTCACCTTAACTACCGCAGTCACTGTGAGAGTCAGCAGAAACGACAACCACAGATTTAGCACCAAGGGCTTTAAGTTTGGAATGATTATATTTAGAATAAAAAACAAGCTTTATGGCATGTTTAAAGAAATAAAAGATAGAATCAAAACTAGCAAGGAACAAGAGACTATAAGAAATAACCATGTAGAATTAAGAATCAAATAGATAATTTTGGACATTAAGAATATAATAATGTTAAAAACTTGGTAGTAAGCTAAGTAGCAGAACCAATGCAGCTGAAAAAACAATGAACTGGAAGATGTAATTGAAAAAATAATGCAGAATTCAGTATATGTGGGAAAGAGATTAAAATATGAGGGAAAGCAAATCGTGGCTCCTCAACCTATGTCTACCCAGAATCTGCGGAAGTGGCCTCATTTGGAAGAAGGGTCTTAGATGTCATTAAGTGAAGGGTTTCAGGATGAGGTCTTCCTGGATGATCCAGCGGTCCTGCATCCAGTGGCAAGAGGTCTTATAAGAAAGGGAGACGGTCACATGTCAATGGAGGCAGAGGTGGAAGTGATGGGTCCACAGGCCCAAGAAGGCCAGGGACTTCTGGTGGCACCAGCAGCTGGAGGACAGTCATAGAACAGATTCTCCCTCGGAGCACTGAGAAGGCAAAACCCTTGATTTTGGACTTCTTGCCTCGAGAACCATGAGAGTCGATGCCTGTTGTCTGAGCCACCCAGTGTGTGGAGTGTGTGACAGCAGCCCTAGGGACCTGACACAAAGGCTGTGAGACAGGAGGAATGGGAGGAGAGGAGCTGTGTCACATCTAATGAGACAGCTGGGAGGAAGACTGGAGACAACAGAGGTGGGGCAATATTATGAGAGATAATCATGGAATTTTCTGAACCGATGAACTGTATGAATCCTGAGATAAGTAAATATAGCATATTTTACAAATGCAGGTCAAATTGTATTAAATGTGTACTAAACCGGATTGAGAACACAGAACATCCCTGTCTTCAGAGTAGCTGGGAGTAGAACTACAGGGTCATGGGTGGAGTTTGCCCAGGACAGTCCTGGTTTACACATGTTGCTCCTCTCATGATTCTTACCTCCTCTTTCGTTCTCAAAAGTGTCCTGATTTGCATAGGTTTTGAATGTCACTAAATTCACACCCTCCCATAAAGACAAACACCAGAAACGACATCCCACGGGCAACATCTATAACCAAATGAAGGGACAATGCATCCCTGTGAACCTCAAAACACAAACCCTGTGGGGACACCCCGGCCAGCGCTCTAGAGCCACACGGTCTCAGCTTCTGGGTGGGGCAGCAGGGAGGAGGAGCCGTGTCCTTTTGCGAGAATCTTGCCCAGAACCCAAGGTCCTTTCACTCTCATCACCCTCTTTAACCTGCAGAACACCTTGTCCTTATTTAGATTAAAAAAAAAAAAAAGTTGTAGTATTCTTGCCAAAAAAGGTTTAACTTGAATCTATTCATGAAGAAAAAAAATCAGACAAATCCAAAATGCAGCACATTGTACAAGACAACTGGCTGGGCTTTTTATGATTGCCAACATCATGAAAGACCAAAATCCAAAACAAAAAGACAAAACAATTTCTCTTAATGCAGAGCAAAGGAACATGGCAACCAAACGAACTGCTTGAAACTTGATTAGATTTTAGATTTCAAAATATGTTCTAAGGGATTCTTTTTTGGCCATTGAGAAAACCTGAAAATATGGCAAATAGTCTAATTAGTTGATTTATTGAATCATTGTTAAATTTCTTGGGTAGCATTGTGGTTGTGTAGAGAATATCTTACCCTTACCCATGCTGAAGGATTTAGAGGTGAAGTGTCAGGTGTTAGCAATTTACCCTCAGCTGGCCCAACAAAAACAAAAGAGAAACCTATATTTCTCAATGATTAAATGCAGCAAATGTGCCAAACCTTAACAATTTGAGAAACTTGATAAAGGGTACATAGATATTCATGATACTATTTCAACGCTTTTGTACTTTGAAATTTTCTATTATAAAAACTTGAGGAATAGCCATACAATGGGATACTATTCCACTGTAAAAAAGGAAAAACTATGGATACATGTTACAATGTGAATGAAAATGAAACGCAAAGACAGTATATTCAGTAAAAGAATCAAGACCCAAGAGACCACATACTGAATGATTCTGTTTTGATAAAATATCTACAAAAGACAAAGCTAAAAAGACACAAAATAGATTAGCAGTTTTCTGGGGGCAGGGGTGGTGGCAAATAGGAATTAACAATAAATGCGCATGAGACTGACAAGGTGAGAAGAGAGAACAAGAAAGAAAGAGAAATAAGGACCAGGCTCTGAGGAGCTCCAATATAAAGGGGCCAGCAAAAGAGAAGTCAGTGGGAGGTTCTAGAAGGTGAGGTTGAGAGGAAGGAGAAAAACTTGGACCCCAATAAAGAGACAGTTTCTAGGAGGCAGGAATGGTCAAAAGGTTAAATACACAGGGAGATCTTGAGAGAGGCCATTGGGTCTGGCCATTAGGAGGTTTTGAGTGAATTTAGGAAGAGCAGGAAGGGCAGAGGATGACATCAGTAGTGGAATTCCAGTTCATGCGTTTGCCCCGCCGTGGCCTGGGCTGAAATCTCCTAGAGGCCTCTCTGCTTCCGCCCTCAGCCTCACTGGCCGGTGCTCTCCATGCCCCAGTGCTAGAGTGATATCTTTCTAAAATGAAAGTCTTATCACACTACTCCCCTACTCAGAACCCTCCAAAGGCAAGCCCCACACTCAGAATAAGATCCAAAGTCTGCGCCACAACCTACAGGACCTGCCGTGGCCTCTTGTCCATTCTGTTTCTTCAAGAAGCAGACACCAAGACAAGGCTAAACATATAAGAAATGTGTTGAGAAAGCACTTGTTCCACACAGAGGGAGGGGAGGAAGCAGAAGTCGGCTGTAAAATCTCCCATTTGTAAGGTCTGGCATCTGTGAGAGGAGATGGGGAAGGAAAAGATTGGGTAGAAAGGATGTCTGCAAATCTAAGGAGGTTTGACCAGATTGCTGGGAGTCCTCAAGCTGAGCCAACGTCACCTGTTAGAGGAATAGGCCTGCACCAGGAGCCTGACCTTGCTCGGTCATTGGTCAAGGTCAGCTTGGGAGAAGTGAAACTGTGGCACCAAGGTGATGGACTCAGAGGAGCAGCAGCTGGGACCATCAGTTAACCCTGTTCCCTGCAGCAGATCTGGGCAGCACTGTGTGAAGGCTGCCACACCACTGCACACCGCTCAGACCTCACTGTCCTTCTCATCGCTCCTTTTTTGCTCTTGCTACACTGGCTCTTGGCCTCCTCCAATATCCCAAGCATGCACCTGCCTCAGAGCTGTCGCTGTTCCCTGCCTCGAATGCTTTGTTCTCGGATATCTACAGGCCAGCTCCAGGGCCTTGCTCAGGTCCATGCTCAAATTTTATCTTATCAGAAAGACGTTTGCAGACCATCCTTTGGAAAATGGCACTGTCTTGTCTAACTTTTTCCATAGAATTTATTACCACTCGACATTGTTTATATTTATGTGTTATTTGTCTGCAACATTTCACAAGAATGTAAATTTCAGGAGGGTAGAAACTTTGCCCTGTTTCGTTCATTTGTATCTCCAGGGCCTAGAAGAGTATCTCTGGCTCCATGGAAGGTAAGAGATACTTTTTGAATAAATGAATGAATAGACACCTATTATTTACACAGAGCAAGCTCTGAAAATATTTTGTTGAATGAAGAATGAATGAATGAAGAATGAATCAGCACTGACCAGGAGCTGGGGATACAGCACAGAACAAGACCAAGTCCTGCTCTTGGAGCATACATTCTTTAATTAAAATAAGGTTTACGACTGGATGCTAGAGTCACGACAGATGATGTATGGAAGCATAGGCCTCTTGGTGTCAGCTTCTGTGTGTTACCTTTATGGTAGCGTGCTCTTATCGAAGACCATTCCAGGACAGAGTATAACATGGCCCATGGGCTGAACAACCCCAGGGGTGTTTTGTTTCCATCCTTATGTTTATGTTTCAATTCTAGAAGTCCTGTCAGTTTCCATTGTGCCTGAAGCCTTTCCCAGTGGTTTCTCTTTATGAAAACATCAACGGAGGTTGACATCTGTGGGGTATATTCCAAGACCTACAATGTATGTTGTTAACCCAATTCCTTCAACCAAAGAAAATATTGTCCTAGGTTTTTGTTCCAAACAAAGAAGATAATTTCTTCACCAACTGCCATTTTCACCCCCACCCCGCCAAATTGTCTGACGATCTGAGGTCCCGTGCTCTGCTTGAGTCAAGGGTCGGCACACGACTCAAAGCTTCCGTCCTGAAGCCGTGTCACAGTCTTGCCACGCTGTGTTTGCATATGGCTGCTAGGAATCAGCTCCGTGAGACCACACACAGGCATCTCACGTGAGAGGGAAAGCCGGTTCAGAAGCCACGTGGGAAGACGGTGCCACATTGCTCCAGAGGGCTACAGAGTTAGGGACAGTTTAGCTGGAGAGAGAAGCAAGTCTTCTGAGAAAAGATTCAGGAAAATGTATTGCCAATTAAATGTGGGAGGCTTCACTCAAGATAAAGACACGTCGCGCTCACACATGAGAGACTGATTGTTAATCCCCTGGGCCCACTGGTAGGACCAGTTTTGCATTTTATGTGATGGAGGAGGTACTGATTTCCATGAAGAAGTCAAACCCTGGCCCTATTAACACTTAGACTTGAACCTGAATAGATCTAGAAAGATTCTTAGGAAGCAAAATGACAGATAAGGTGATTAAGCAAGTGGATGCATTTGCCATTCTTTGAAGATGTAATTTCCTGCACTTTCCACGTGTGACCCACCAGGGTGACCATTCAAGTCTGTCAAGTGCTTTGGGGCTGTGGCTTGGAGCCGAGTGGCTCTGCATGCTAAGAGAGCTGGGCCGTGCTGGGAAAGTGGATTGGAGTTGATATAATAAATAGTTCCTCATGCTTATGCCAGGGGATTTCTCCTCTCAGCCGCCTTCCTTTTCTGGCCACGGCTCTGAGTCAGGGGTGCTGTGTTGAAACCAGAGGGGACGGTGTCCATTAGATAGTTCCCAAAAAGAATTAGACTTTGTCCCTCGGGAATTGGTAGTGAAAGATGTGATTTTAAACAGAAATTCCTGGCCTAGATTTCTAATCCCACAAATCCCACCTCAAGTCAGGCCATTTTCCCTCTTTTTAAATCATAACTTTGAGTCTTATCTAGGGAAAGGGGTATATAAAGACTAAATTCACGCTTTAAAAAGTAAAGGTGAGCATGTACAGGCTTCCTGTGCTAAGCTCCAGTTTGAGTCAGCAGCTCTGGCGGTGAACGGGGCTCATGACCAATGACAGTCCTGCCTTTCCACGGACGAAGGTCAGGAAGCCTCAGGAGTAAACAGACCAGACGAGGCCAGAAGGGCAGAAGATAGAACAGACCCTGCAGGAATGTTCACATAAACTCCTGGAGTCCTCGATGTCCTCATTTTTAAAGAAAAGCAACTTGAACCCAAGGAGACTTCGTCTGAAGCCACAAGGTTTAGATCTCAGCACAGCCCAGAGTAGAATCCGTGTCTCTCACTTCTGGTCCATCCTGGCTCTCCTCCCATGAATATCTCCAAGAGACGGAGAGGAGTGAGCCAGCCAGAGCCCAGGATCAGCATGTGAGCATGAAAAGGAAGGGAACTCGTGTGAGGAGACAAGTGGTTGGATTTGGCAAAGAACTGAGAAAATATAAAACATGGCTGAGTAAAATACAAGGTAATCTTATTTTGGCAGAAGCATTGCCTTTTTATTTCACGTTATTAAAAATCATATTCTCTTGCTGACCATGAAACCACCTGGAAGCAGGGGTGCTAAAACAGAAAACCTTCTACCACACACCATGTCGCCTCAGGGAACCACCGTCTCTGAGAACTTTTCCAGACTCTCTGTTATAAATGGCTTGAACTCCCAAACCTAATATCTCTTGGGTAATACAAAAGAAGTTGTTTAAACCACCAGAGTACTGGATTACTCACCAATCTGGAATTTAGTGAAAAGGTAAACCACAGAGTTTAAGTTTGGTGCCTTCTTGCCCCTCACAATATTTGACAGAGTTTGCAAAATACTTAATTCCTTCCATTTCTGCTTTGTGCTTCTAGAACTTATCCTGGTTTGTGTGTGGACTGTCACTGGGGAGAAGACAGCAGAGAGAATCGGGGAGCTATGTCTGAGCTGATCTCCCTCACTTTCATTTGGATGTTTCATCTGCTCTAAGACTAAAAATATCACCCTTGATAGATTGGCAGCAGGAATTTCTTTTCTGTTTGGAGTGGAAATGAGATGGGGAAGAGAACAGCTAAAAAGGAAACCTGGCTAACTATTTAGGATACAGCAGCTTCAAGAAACTTTAAAACATATACAAGGAGGCATTTATAGAGTGCTCACTAAGTGTCAGGGAGCATGAGACACATTGAGTGGGTTGTAGGGTGAGTCAGACCCTGCTCTCATTGGGACCACCATGCCCTCCCAGGTCCCCATAACCAAGTATAATCAGAAGCAACTTGTCCAGAGCTGCATCTTGGTGGTCTGGGGCAGTATCCCAGATGTGACTTATCAAAAGAGGCCTGTTTAAGCCATTTTTCACAACTGTGCAGCCTTGACCATTTGAGATAAGTAGCTAAGTGTCTGATGTTGAATCCTCTCTTTTATACTCAACCCCAGAAGCGCTTATTGTTCACATTGTCCACTGAGACACACAAAGGAGGGTTTAAAAAATAGTTACCCATGAGGTTGCTTAGTCTGAAGGAAGCCTGGAAAGGCAGTGGCTCGTGTACTATGGGTGTCTATGTGTGCAGGCATATGCCATGTGCATAATGCAGCTACAAGATCACTGTCTAAGGGAGAGACACGTAGATGCCTATTCAGAATGGCACTGCCCTGAGAGCTGCTTCCTTAGAAGCCAGAAGGAAGAGGCAGCATGATATTGTGGGGAGCACAGGATTTTGTACTCATAGTTCTTCCATTTATGGGCCCTGTGATCTTGAACAAGTAATTTAATATCTCAGAGCCTTGGTTTCCTCGTTTGTAACATGGAAACAGTTGTGACTATTTTATAGGGTTTTATGAGGATTAATTGGAATAGTGTTTGAATGTGCCCAGCACTGAGCATAGTACAAAATACGGTAGACATTTGGGAAATGTACGTTCTGCTCCCTGCTTGACTGAATCTGGCTACTTGTAATAAAGGAAGACAATAGGAGTGCTACAGAAATAGGCCATCCGTTGTCTTCTCAGATCCTGACTCTGCCAACTGGAGGCAGTGTGTTGAGAAAGCAGAGCGATGGAGGGGGAAGCAGAAGCCCTCTGTTCTGGTCTTGATCCACTCACTTCCTGGCTAGTTGACCTCAGGCAAGGCACTTAGCTTCTCTAGATGAAAGTTCTCTCATCTGTAAAATGCCTGTACATAACTCCTAAGGTGACTATAAAGATCAATTGAAGGCATCAAGAATAGAAAGGAAGAAGTAACTGCCTTTATTTGCAGAAAATATGATCTTGTATATTCTTGTTTGCAGAAAATCCTCAGGAATACACAAAAAACGTTAAACTAATAACAAATTCAGTAAGGTAGGAAGATAATTGCAGTGTATATACTGCAAAAATAATATTCTGAAGATAATTCCATTCACATTAACATCAAAAAGAATAAAACATTTAGCAATATTTAGCAAAAGAAGTACCAAATGTATGCTGAAAGCTACAAAGCATTGCTGAAGGAAACTGCAACAACCCAAATACATGGAAAGACAGCCCATGTTCATGGATCAGAAGACTTAGTATTGTTAAGATGGCAATACTACCTAAGTTGGACTACGGATTCAACACAATCCTTATCCAAATTCCAGCTGGCTTTGGCAAAAGTTGACATGTTCTTCCAAATTTAACATGAAAGTACAAGTGACTTGGAATAGCCAAAACAGTCTTAAAAAGAACAAAATTAAAGGATTTATGCATACTGATTTCAAAACTTTCTACAAAGCTGTGGCAATCATGAGAGTCTGATCTCACCATAAGGATACACCTAAACATCAATAGATTATTGGGATAAAATTGAGAGCCCAAGAATAATCTCTAATATTTATGGTCAATTGATTTTTGACAAAGCTGTCAGAAATAGTCAATGGAAAAGGAATAGTCTTTTTAACAAATAGTGCGGGAACAACTACCTCACACTGTATATAAACATTAATTCAAAAGGGGTCACAAACTTAAATGTAAGAGCTAGAAATTTTCTTTGTCTTACAAGAAAACATAGGAGTAAATCATCACGATGTTGGGTTAGGCAATTATTTTGTCGTTATGACACAAAAAGTACGAGTTGTAAAAGGAAAAGTTGATAAATAGGACTTTGTCAACACTAAATGCTTTTGTACACCAAGACATCTCATGAAGAAAGTGAAAAGACAACCCACAGCCTGGAAGAAAAATATATGCCAATCCTATATCCCATAAGGAATTTATATCTAGAATATAGACAGAACTCCTACAACTAAAAGTAAAATGACAATCTAATTTTTAAAATGAGTAAAAGGATTTGTATAAACATTTCTCCAAAGAAATTATCACACAGCCCACAAGCACATGAAAAGAAGAGATGCTCAACATCATTAGTTTTCAGGGAAATGCAAATAAAACCACCATGAAATGCCACTTCATAACCCTGGAATGGCTTTGATAAAAAAGACAATAATGGCTCTTTAATCAGAGTGGCTCTAATTTTAAAAAGACAATAACAAGTGTCAGCGAGGTTGTGGAGACGTCAGAACCTCACACGTTTCTGGTGAAAATGTAAAGTGGTGCAGCCATTTTGAAAAATGGTTTGGCAATTTCTCAAAATGTTAAACACACAATTATCATCCTACGATGCAACAATTTCACTCTTATGTATCTATTCAGGAGAAATGACAACACATATTCACACAAAGGCTTGTGCACAAATGTTCACAGCAGTATTATTCACAATGGCCACAAAGTGGAAACAACCCAAATGTTCATCCATTGGTGAATGAAGAAGCAAAATGTGGCCTATCCACACAGTGCAATAGTTGGCAATAAAAGGAGAAACATACTAATACAACATTAACAAACCTCTGAATCATTAGAGTTAGTGCATGAAAGCAGCCAGACCCAACAGAACACATATTGTATGATTCCATGTGTATGAAATGTCCAGAAAAGGCAAATCTATAAAGGCAGAGTTGGAGGTTGCTTAGGGCTGGAGGTGAGGATGGGAAGCAACTGTAAGGCATAAAGTTTCCTTTTGGGGTGATAAAAATATTCTAAATAAAAGTATACTGTCACAGTGGTTGCACATCTCTGTAAATATACTAAAAATAACTGGGTTGTACTCTTAAAATGGCTGGATTTTGTAACATGTAAATTATACCTCAATAAAGCTATTAGTAATCATTTTAAAAGATCAATTAAGATCACCACTATAGATCCATATATGGGACCTAATTAGCATATGGAAATTAGGTTACATTCTCCAGATTCCCAGCTACACGGGCAAATACCAACTACCAAAGCTCCAAATGCAGAATTTACCTACAAAGCATTTTTCCTCCTTTCCAGCTCCAGTAGAGGTCTCGCAAACTCTGCTGCTAAGTACAAATCCCCTCATCTAAGGATGTTTTCATTTCTTATATTCTTTAATTGTTCAGTTTGATAATACTGACTTTCTTCTGTTAGAAGCTTTGTCTTTCCTTGATTGCTCTGGCCCTGCTGGGATCCTAATGTTATTTTTGACCTGTGTTGCCACGGTCCCTGATAGCTCTTTGCCTCTTCCTTGTCTCCTTTGATACCTCTTCTTCCACACTGTGCCCACTGAATGTGAGCATGGTCCCCGAGGTTCTTCTTTCTTACCATCATCTTCCCTCATCTACTCAGATGATTTCCCATTCCTCTGTCAGTATCTCCAGGCCTTCATGGCTGCTAAGAAGTCACCACCTGAATGTCTTGCAAGCGTCGCAGTGCAAGAATATAAACGATTCATTGAGATGCTCTACTGAGATGTTTCACTGCACATTAATTAACATGTTTTCTCCCGTGTGTTCCCCCTCATCGTCTTGTGTTTCTGGAGCAACAAACAGCCACAATGACTGCTGGATGCACCCCTCCTGAGTGCATTTGAGCACATCGTGACAATGTTTCTGGCAGGGAGGGAAGAAAGTCATATGCCTTTCAGAGAAGACAAGAGGACAAGAAGGCAAGACAGGCTACATAATTTGCAGGGCCTAGTGAAGAATGAAAACGTGAGATCCTTCATCCACAAATTATTAAGAATTTCAAAACAGTGACAACAGTGCATTAAACCAAGCACAGGGTCCTAATAAGCACAGAGAACTGTGGGACTGCACAGGCCACATTCACGATGGTAGCCCTGGTAAGTAGTCTTCTTCCCAGACCAGGGAAGAAAAAGAAGGAGTCAGCCTGTCTGGGGAGAGTGGGAGACAATGCCCTGCTTGATGGCAGAACCCACACGGGAGGACTGATGTCTGTGAGATACAATGGGGAAGGCTGGCGTCTTGGCACAAGGTTGTCCAGCCCAAAGCCACAGAGCCTGGTCTCTGGAGACACATGGACTGGCACATGGGCATTTGGAGGGACCGAGTGTGGACCAATGACCAGTGCTGCTGTCCCGACTCCGTGGGACTGTGTATGACCTAAGGACCTTTCCTAGACCTCAGCAGGAAAAAGACACCCCTCACCTACCCAGCAGTGGCCAAAACTGAAATGCCGATAAGCCCAGTGGCTTGGAAGTCAGAGTCAGATTTTTTTTTTATCTTGGTAAAATAGACATGACACAAAAATGTACCATTTGAACCATTTTTTAAAATTTCTAATTTCTAATTTTTTATTTATTTTTGTATGTTGATTTTTTTGTAACTTTTATTTTAAGTTCAAGGGTACAAGTGCAGGTTTGCTACCTAAGCAAACTTGTGTCATGAGGGTTTGTTTTATGGATTATTTCATCGCCCCAGTATTAAGTCTAGTACCCAATAGTTCTTTTTCCTGATCCTCTCCCTCCTCCCACCCTCCGCCGTCCGATAGGCCCCAGTGTGTGTTGTTTCCCTCTATGTGTCCATGTGTTCTCATCATTCAGCTCCCACTTATAAGTGACAACATGTGGTATTTGGTGTTCTGTTCTTGCATTAGTTTGCTAAGAATAATGGTCTCCAGCTTCATCCATGTCCCTGCAAAGGCCATGATTAACCATCTTTAAGTGTACACTTCAGTGGCATTAAGTACATTCACACTGTTGTGTAACCATCACCACGTCTAGCTCCAGAATGTCTCATTATCCTAAACTGGAAACTCTGTACCCCTTAAAACTCACTCCCATTCCCCGTCCCCACAGCCCCTGGCAACTCGCCCTCTACACTCTGTCTCTGTGAATTTGGCCACTCTAGGTAACCTGACATAAGTAGAATCATACAATATTTGTCCTTTTGCTTCTGGCTGATTTCACTTAGATGAGTGTGTTCAAGGATCATGGATAGATTTAGGTTTATTTAAATAAAAACTGAGAAATGCAGTATTTCTTATACAACCAAGTCTGTGAACTTGAATTCACTGTACACACAGAGTAATTTATTAATCTTCCCCTAAGGTTAGCTTAGACTCTCATCTGACCCAACACTTCTTTCTCTCTAATCCTCCACGACCAGCTGGTCCCGCAGGTCCCCCTCTACAGAGCTGATCAACTTCTTGACCCGAGGTTCATTCTGGCACTGGGGACTCGACCCCCAGGCTCCATCATTTTCAACTTAGACTTGAGTGGCCTCCCTTGGCCCTGAAACTTGCCCTGCTCAGAGATGTCACAGTCATCATCCCAACGCCCAGCTCTGGTCTTCAAATGCTCCTTGTCACCCCATCTCTGCCCCTTGGCTTGTGCCATGCTGTTCACCCACGAGGCCCTTCCTCCAGGTTTCAAGCTGTCCGGATCCTTCAGGCTTTACTCAAATAACTCGCCTCAGCAAACCTTCCCTCTTCACATACACTCTCAGAACTGAGCTGTGCTTCCCCCGTGCCTGTTCTACCCTGTCCAATGATTATATTCATTTTGACACATACTTAATTGCTTCAACTTAATTCAAGCTTGTTCAGGACAGAGGCCATGTCCTAGCATCTTTAGAACTCTTACAAAGTAGAAATTCAGCATATCCTTGAATGGGTAATATTCATGTATGAATGCACTGCATGACTATGTATGTCAATACTATATGTTGGTGTAATTACCAAAATCTGTGGTTCAGACAGTAAGTGGAAAAGGAGTTAGCAAGTGGATGAAAATAACAAGATCTCAAGGCACGATCCACCTCTGAAATGTTACTATCTACACGTCAAAGCCTTTTGGAAGGAGGGCATCTTATTTTGGCTTGAAAGAGAAAGACAGGCAGAGGAAAACCGGGACTTGGGCTGCGGGTGTGGGGGAGGATGGGAGTAAAGCTCTTACAGAAAGAATAGATGGTGTCAACAAAGAGAAGGACTGAGAGTTCCCAGAGAGGCCTCCAACAAAAACCAGGAGGTGAAAAGGAAGAGGTGAAGAGATCACGGTTTAAATTCCATCCCAACAGGCGTCTCACAACTGGCTGCAAGAACTCTCATGGTCTTCTGGTTTGAAGGTTAGGGATCAGTCTGATGTCCCCTGAGGGAATCTCATGAGGTCAACTTTCAAGACCCCCCAAAGCCGGCCAGTCAGTTCAAAAGAACAGGCAAACAGGTGGTTGGGGATTGGGTAAAGTCTCTTTGTTTTTATTAGATTCTTTTAGCTTTTAGCTGGACGTTATAATACATGTTGACACAGGCTGAGAGTGAATTCCTTGGAATGTGCTTTTCTTCTCTGTTCCATCAGAGCTTGATGGGATTATGCAAAGGGTTTAAGGAATAGCAGCCAGTCTTCAGTTATTATTCACGGCACTAGAAAATAGGATGGCCAAGCTGAGTCCAGAAACCAGCCACAATCTTCTAGGTGGCTCCACCTCCTCCTGGGTCAAATTGTTGATGAAATCTACACATGTACCACACACACACACACTCTCTCTCTCTCTCTCTCGCACTGCTTTGAATCTCATCTCCATCTCAGATTGTACATCCTGGGAGATGTTAATGAGGGTGAAGAAAGAAGCAAAAGCAACCCAGAGAAGTTCAGAATTGAAAGAGTAGGGTACTCAAAATAAGGTCGAGAGCTCAGGCAAAGAGGGCAACTTGGGCACATGGCGAGAGGGGCTGGAAGGGAATGCCTGGGCTTCCATCCCTGACCATCTAAGGGACGCCAGATGCTGGCCCCAGCTCAGATACCTGCACTTGATGTGGTTCTTCTCCCTTTATCTGGTTGCCGGATCTGAATCTTTGGCCTCTGTGTCCTGCACAATAAGACAAACGCACTGGCATCTCTAAGTCATCCTCTGCTTTTGGCATTTTGTAATTCTGAATGCCTTTGGGGGAAATTTGGATTGGGGTGTAGTGGATTTTGTTACATATTTCCAAGCTCATTCGTATAGTTTTAGTGTTATGTCTTACACAGACAGCATGCTAAAATGGACTATGAAAGTCATTCACAGAAATGTGCAGGGAGGGGTGTCATGGTTTGGGACAAGGCCAGCCAGCTAAGCTGCAGGGGAATGGGCCAGACTGGGAGTAACTGGAACCTGGAATTAGATCCTGCCACAGAGACCAGCAAACACCAGGGATAGCTCTGGGTGCTGGGAAGTCCAGGACAACAGGATGAACACGGCAGTGGTGTTGCTGTCGGCCTTAAGGGTGAGAGAGGCATCCAGCATGAAGATGAAGGGAGGGGACTTAGGGGCCCATGGAGCTTGGCCAGAAGAATCCAGAATCCAGTGAGATCAAAACAGGCATATGATGCATTGGGTAGTTTGTTAGAAAAGAGCGCAACCTCAGCCAACAGACGGGGCTTGGCAGGAAAACTCCAGAGCCTTGTAGAAAGATGGGGAACCCGAGACTTCTGCCACAGAGTTGGGAAAAGCCCAGTCCCTGGCTCTGAGCCAGTGGAGTCCAACAAACAAGAACCAATGTCTCCTCTGAGCAAGCACTGGGCCCCAACGTGGAGATGGTTCACACTCCACTGCCCCTGAGGGAGTACAGACCAACAGTAGTGGGGATTACCGCATGGACAGATCTTGCTTGCAGGGACCCACTTGCGAAATGGGGGCCCTTCCAAGGCTGCACACTATGGGAGGCCTCATAGTTGGCCTTTAGTCCTGCTTCTCAGAGGGGTAGTGGCAGCTCCCAGAGGTGGTGGCGTTGAGAGAAGGATAGTGACAAAAACCTCGAGCTTGGGTGTCCTGAGCCCTGGCTGGTCACTGTTTGCAAGTCTGCAGTGCAGACTGAGAAAACCAAACCAAAACCACAAAACATTGCTTTAGGTCCACTAGGTTGAGGAACATGTATTTAAAAACTCTTTGAATGTGAATGTATTTCCCTAAATCACAAGTGGGGATTTAATCAATGTTGAACAAGATGTCTGCTTGTTCTACTAGAGTTGAGCAAGTCTCATTGGATCTGATACGAATTTTTCATTTAATATTGCAAATAGGTAAGTAATCCACATTGTTCAAAAACATAGGCAACAGGATGTCTCTGTCCCATCTTGGTGTCTCATCTGTCCAGTTGCCATCCTGATAGGTACCATGATTCCTGGTTTCTTAGGCATCTTCCAAGGTATGTTTTCCCTCCAACCGGCAAGTACCCTGTGCTGGGGCCCTGATGACCTAAATGGTGGTGTCTCCTTGCAGGGGCTCTGGGAAGAGTCTGGCTGAACAGAGAAGGAGAGATGCTGCCTCCATGCCACAGAGCATGTCTGACCAGAGACCAGGGGAACATGCATGAATGGTTTTAACATAACTGGCTACTCAACACACAGATCACGCTGCTTGGAACATCCCAGGCTAAGTGACACGGCAGCATTTTCCAGGGGCTGCTGGAGCTGAGGCGTCTTCTCTCAGGCTCCCCCATGCCTTGACGTGCCCCAGCCTCAAAGTTACCCATCTTCCCTCTTTGGTGGGCTCCGTGATGAGATATCTCATGGGCTGGGGGGCTGTTGTCAGGAGTCTGGGCTGCCAGGCAGAGGTTGAAGGGGGCTGGGGAGCAGGTTCCAGGCTAGGCCCTTGGTCTGCTAGTGAGTGGCTGAAGAACACAATATTTGAGGTTTTCTCCCAAACATTTATGTTTCTGTACAGTGGCTGCTTTCAACTTTTAAAGAAGAATGTTTTCTCAAGTCCACCTGTGAAAGCCAAATCCTTAGACACACAGAGGATCTTTCAGGGAAAGCTAGACATGCTGCAGAGCTGATGGGCTACTGTGATTGATCCATGTGCAGAACGTGGAAGGAGAGCCCAAGGCTTGGGGGGCCGCTTAGGCGAATTCCGTGGGTGTCTCCACCGTGACATCCACAGACACAGGACTTCTGTCTGCTGCCGTCTACCCTTCCCTCAGGCCAGTCCTTGTTAGGGGCCATCGGTGTCCAGTGGGATAAACTATAGACCACTTTCTTCATATGTACAAAACAGGTCAAATTGGAGCTACTGTGATCATAAAACAGGGCAAGGGACACAGCATCTCGCTGGGAGCCCACGCCAGTCCCCCCCCTTTCCATCTGCTCCCACTCAGTGGGCTCTAAGAACCTCTCTATGGTATTTCCAGCACCTAGAACGTTCCCAGCACACATCTCGGATATAATAATGTGTGCTCCTAATGTCTCAAAATGGAGTCACTCATGCCAAGTATCAGTAAGCCCACTGTGAAGCTGTCTCCCTCCTCAAAGCGATATACACATGTGCAATGGACTGAAGTGATGACACCTGCTGCTGCCTAGTGCCACCCCAACCCTGAAACAGACCGATAGAAAGTGAAAGGTGGCTTAGATGATGAGAACAAACTCATCTGGGAGGACAATAAAAGCAGCCAAGAACTGGCCTCGTTCAAGACACCCTTAGAGCCTCTGCCCATGAGAGCTCTGAAGCCTTCTCCCAATTTTGGCATCTGATGCCAGAAGCAGTGAGGACCCCGTTGACCAGTGTCCCAAGGACGTCTGGACCCACTCGGCTCATCTGTTGGTGTGCTGCTCTCCCGAGCCATCACTGCGGTTCCTTACCACACTGTTATTACTGCTTGTGTGTTGGTTAATTACATGATCCGTAGTGCATGGAGGCCTCTCAACAAAAGGTGGATTCAAGCATATGTAATTGGCTATCGAGTGACTGTGAACCTTTCTGGCTTCGGTTGGGGTTGGCACACCTAGGTGGCCAGAACCTAATTAACATCAATCGTGCACTCACTAAATGCACAACCAACCTCAGGGTTCCATTTGTCTGGTCTTCTCATGCTAAACAGCAAGAGTGAGGACCAGGAAGTTGATGTAATGTATCCAAGTCCCTGTGGACTGTGGCAGTCAGGAGAAGCCGGATCCTCTGCCCCCTTTCCCTGCCCTGTGGCCCACACTGCTTTGCAGCCTGCCCTGTGCAGATAATTGGCTGGGCAACCCAGGTTGAGTGGATGAGACTGCTCCCCACCAAAAGTGACTCCCAGGGGACCTGGCCTCCTGGCACACCTGGAGCGCACTCCTGGTCCCTAGCACTCAGCCCGGGGTGTTCTGCTGCAGACATGTACACACATTCTCCCATGCATGTGCTCTTGAAGGTGCCCCAGGGAGTTCCTTCATCAAGAAGCAAAGATCTTCAGTATCCTGGACCAAAGTTCCATTGCTCTCAGCCCCAACAGCCCTTTGCCTAAATAAGGTGGCCCACGCATCGTCCCATGATCTGCCTTCTGAATCTTCTCTCCTTGCTATCAAAAGGGCTGGTGATGGGAGTTGGTTCAGGCCAAGCAAAGTGTCCAACAAGAGTCAAACGCTGCATGTGGGCCCCCAGGACCCCCAGCCCTGCCCCAGGTCTCTGCCTGGTTATTGTGTGGACACAATGGGCCTATTCACGGAGAGGGGCTCTGAAACTCGAGCAGGTGTTGCTGAAGGTGTCTCTGAATTGAATGTTAACCTGCTGAGTCAGGCTCCCTCCAAATTAATTTGAAATGCCCTTTAACCCACTTTTGGCACAGCGCTCATGCTGAGCAGGAACTGGAGCTGCAGGGGTCAGCCACCCCCAAAGCCTTGGCAGGAGGCACATGATTCTATCAATCAACATTGGGGTGAGGGAAGCCGGGGCGGGGGCTGTGAGATCGCCATGGTGTGTGGACCACAGTGGCTCCACGTGGACAAGCCTTCTGGAAACGCCTTTGCTGTTATTACAACCAAAAGCTTTCACCACATTTTACAGCTTTGCCCCCTACTCTAACCACCACTCCCTTCTTCATGGAGTGAGTTTCCAGCAGCTGAATGCCGTATAATCAGAACACCCTCTCATCACCATGGAAGCCAAAAGAAACATATTTTTTGAAAAGTGACACTTCAGTGCAGAGAGGTCTGTTGATAGGAGCTGAAATAATGACGTGCTGAGAGACATTATTTTAGTAAATTCTTAGAACACATTTTGTTTTCTCGGGGCATGGCTGGTTAGTAGTGCTCTTACCCACTTCTAGCTTCTACTGCTGGACACCTCGTCTACCATGCCTGCTTCTTTAGGCAGCGTAATCGAGGCTCATTACAGAGAGTATAGTTTTAAGTGGAAAAAATGTTGTTAGGTGTCTCTGGGAAGTATATGACAAAATGTTGACAAAAATTAATTCAGGTGGGAAGACAGATTTTAACTGTGCATCTGTGAGAAATATTCTCTACCAGCTGGGCAGCAAGCAGTGAGATAGGAAGTCCATTTACTGGGGTCCACTAGGACCCACAGGATCAATTTCTTTCCTTTGCCTCAGTGGTATTCTGCATGCTTCTTGAACTCTCCTTTAAGACATTGTCTCTGATCCCCTAAAGGGCTAATGCCAAGTGAATATCTTACTCAACTTGAAATATAATTTGATGAAGAGTTACTTTTCCAAATAAATCTCACTGAGATAAACAGCCCTTCAAACTTTCCTATCTGTGCTAATGGGAGCCCCTTTACTCAGACTTCAGAAGATCTTGCAGCTGTGGCATCTGTTCAGGCTCTTCTTTCATATTCACTCATCAGCCAGTCAGCAAGTTCTGCCTCATGGATGCTCTTCAAATTCAACTCTCCCCCTCACTTACAGCCCATCACAAAGGATAGATGTGGTGATGTCTGGAGTGGAACAGGAGGGGAGGAGGAGCCTGTTGGACTATCCTTTGGTATGGCTTTCATCGACTTTCATCAATTGCACATGTTTTTTACACACTCTATTCTCTGTAACCCCCAACCCACACCCAGATGGTGAATGGGCTCAGCACCCCCTCCTTCTGACCTGACCACACTCACTTCTCCTCCTTTGCCCAAACTACCCATGATCACAATGTTCTATTTTCTCTTTTACCTCTGCCATGAGAGGAGCATGTCTCATTTAGAAGTTGCTTTTTTCAGCCTGGGTCCCAGAATGAAGAGGAAATCGGCGGGGGAGGTCATTCCTCAAGGCCACGCACATGAGTGAGGAATAAACCTGAGCTATTCTAAGACAGACGTGGTGTGGAATTGCTTGTTGCAACAACATAACTCAGCCTCACCTTACTGATAAAGGGGGTAATATGTACACTCTTACTAATGGTGAGTTTACACATATATTTGCTCATTCTGTTCTCACAGCAAGCCTATTGGGTAACATTTACTTTCTACATTCTACTGATAAAACATTAACACTCACTGGACGCAATGGCTCATGCCTATAATCCCAGCACTTTGGGAGGCCGAAGCAGGTGGATCACCTAAGGTCAGGAGTTCGAGACCAGCTTGGCCAACATGGTGAAACCCCATCTCTACTAAAAATACAAAAAAAAAAAAAAAAAAAAATAGCCAAGTGTGGTGGCAGGTGCCTGTAATCCCAGCTACTCAGGAGGCTGAGGCAGGAGAATCGCTTGAACCAGGGAAGCGGAGGTTGCAGTGAGCCGAGATCACGCCACTGCACTCCAGCCTGGATGATAGAGCAAGACTCCGTCTCAAAAACAAAACAAAACAAAATATTAACACTCAAAAGAAGCTGTTCAAATTCTGAAAGTCAAAAAGTGACAGAATAGATTAAGTTTGATCTTTGACAGCAAATCTGTAGCTTTCTCCACTGGACCATGCGTAATGGGTTGACTTGTGGCCCCAAGAAGATATATTGAAGTTCTGAGCCTCAGGACCTGTGAATGTGACCTTATTAGAAATAAGCCCTTTGCAGACGTAATCAAGTTAAGATGATGTCATTAAGGTGGGCCCTAATTCAACATGGCTGGTGTCCTTATAAGAAGGAGAAGCACAGAGGAACACAGAGAATGCCCTGTGACAATGGAAGTAGAGGTTGGAGTGATGTATCTACCGGCCAGGGAATACCGAGGATTGTCGGCGACACCAGAAGGCGGGGGAAAGTGCAGAACACGTTCTCCCCTCGAGACTTCAGAGAGAACATGGCCCTGCCCGCACCTGGATTTCAGACTTTAGGCATCCAAATTTGCTATAGCAGCTCTAGGAAGCTAACACACCATGACTGCCTCAATCTCAGGGCAGAAGTCACCAGAAACTCTCAGTGAGTAGGTTTGGTCATAGAAGTGGGCTGCGTAAAAAAACCCTGCATTTTTCCATTAGCAGCCTAGTGTCACGATCCTGTTTATATTGCTTTCCAATGGCTGTCATGACAAAGTAACACAGGCTGGGTGGCTTAAACAAAAGAAATCTAGTTTCTTACTGTTCTGGAGGCTGGGAGTTTGAAATCAAGATGTCATCAGGCTTGATTTCCTCTGAGGCCTCTCTCCTTGGTTTGCAGACAGCCGCCTTCCCCCTGTGTCTATATGTGTCTTCCCTCTGTGCCCGTCTGGGTCCTAATCTCCTCTCCTTATAAAGATACCAGCGATACTGGATTAGTGCCCACCCTAGTGACCTCATTTTACCTTAATTACTTCTTTAAAGATCCTATCTCCAAATACAGTCACATTCTGAGATATTGGGGGGTAGGGTGTCAACATGTGGGTTTTGGGGGTGTATAAACTAACCCATAACATGGCCTGATATTTTTAAACATCTAAGTAGCTCCTTGCGATGCTGGCACACACAGCCTGGCCACCTAAGCAGCCTGGGTCAGAGGCTGAAAACACAAGAGTGGCCGTGCAAGTCCCTTTAAGCTGCCACATGCGTCCCTAGGTCTGACAGCCACACCACTCACACCTAGGCCTGAATCATCCCTAGGTCTGACAGCCACACCACTCACACCTAGGCCTGAACCGTCCTCACAGTGTTCCACGCTGGTTCTGAATCATGTGCCTGGTTCCATGCGTGGCTGTTGGCTCCACTTTCTCGACTTCAGCGATCTTCACTACAACGAGGCTCTCCCTTGGGCTGTGCTGACCACTGGTTCCTGGTTAAACTTTCTCCCACCATCCCCAGCCTCTTTCATCTCCTACTTTGACACAGCTCTCCTCAGAGGTGACTCTTCTTCCAGGCCTCTTTCTGACTCCAACCTTATAATCAAAATTTAAAACAAAACTGACAGACACATTTTGAGATATATAAGATTACTAGACGTAAAGGGTAATCAGTTCACTAAATGCGAATTGCTTTCATGTGAGCAAAGCATGATTGTAGTTTTTTCTCCTCCTTATTAGTTTAGAAGTGCCGAATATCAAAGTGATCATTCATTTCCCTGAAACTCTGAATGTCTTAATCATCATTATAATGCTTTTTCCCCATAGTAATTTTTTTTTTTTTTTTGAGATGAAGTTTCGCTCTTGTTGCCCGGGCTGGAGTGCAGTGGCATGATCTTGGCTCACTGCAACCTCCACTTCCCGGGTTCAAGTGATTCTCCTGCCTCAGCCTCCTGAGTAGCTGGGATTACGGCACCCACCACCACACCCAGCTAAATTTTTTTGTATTTTTAGTAGAGACAGGGTTTCACCATGTTAGACAGGCTGGTCTCGAACTCCTGACCTCAAATGATCCACCTGCCTCGGCCTCCCAAAGTGCTGGGATTACAGGCGTCAGCCACCGCGCCCGGCCCACTATAATAAATTTTATTTGAAGATAGAAATAAATAAACTGGTGCCGTGATGGAAAATAAAGAAAGTAAGAGGGATAGAGAGCGCTGGTGGGGTGGCCGGGGAAGACGCATCCGCAACGGTGACCTGAGGGGTCAGATCTGAAGAACGCAGTGATGCCCAGCTTGGGCCTTTCTGGGGAACAAGCAGAAGGGAAGCAGCCAGGAGGAACAGCATGCTCGAGCATGCCCAGCGGGACACAAGCAAGCGAAGAGAAGGTGGTGGGAGCGAGGCCCTGAAGGGGCTGGGTGACCTATGGGGCCAGGTCTGCAAGAGCGTTAGATTCCTCTTGGGGTACAACAGAACCTGCTGGAGGGTTTGAACAGAGGAGTGGCGTCATCAGGACTGCTTTCACAGGGCTGCTCTAGTTGCGGGGCAGGCAGTGAGAGGGAGCTGGAGCAGAGGAGTCTCCAGGCAGTCGGAGTGGTGGCTTCAGCCAGGGGTCAGCAACGGAGGTCGGGGGAGGAGAGGCTGAGGATCGACCTTGAATGGTCAGCTGATTTCACTGTGAGACAAAGGAAGGTCAGGGAGATCAGGAGGAACCAAGGGAAGGGATGAAGGAGGAGTGAGTAAAGTAAAAGGAAACCGAGAGAGGACAGGGTCCTGGGACCCGTGAGCTGTCAGGCAGATGCAGCTCCCAGCCAGGGAACTAAGGCTGGAAATGACCAGGACCCCTGGGAAGACACTGTTCCAAACAGAAGCTTGGCTGGATTTGGTGCAAGAGAGAGTAGGAAGACAGGAAGAGGGCACGCCGAATACAGATCGTTTATTTCAGGAGCTACCTATATTGAAGGAGGCTCACAAGCTGGGGCAATGTCCCCATGTAAATGCTAATCCTGGGGGAAGGAGAGCGGAGGGGACCAGGGAGGCTGTCTCCGCCCTACCTGGCTGGAGCTGTGCATATGCAGAGTCTGTGCACAGCCCCTCAAAGGAAGCTTGAATTCTGCAGAAGGCTGAGGATGTGGGCTTTCTTGAAACACGACTGTTCAAATACTTTCTGCATTGATTGCCTTTGGTGCAGTTTTAATTTAAATTAGAAGTTTTCTTAAAAGGCGGGGTGGTAGGAAGTATACCTTACTCTGCTGTTTTACCCCAGAACATTGGATCCTTGATATCTGGTAAGAATTTGTGTCACAGGTAATTTCGAGGAGTGCGAGACAAAATACCGTGGCACAAATAGTAAGGCTGAGTAGTTAACATCCCTGTTGTTGCCTCGATTTCCACAGAGGAGCACGATGATTCAGTCTCTGCTTGCTTCCTGGACTGTCTTGGGGAGATCTCTATCCTTCGGTCTCAGGTCACTTGCACAACCTTCTGGCCACTCTAAGATGCAGGCCTAGGCCCTGGCCAGTTACTGTGTGAGAATGGGACCTCTGATGCCTACTCGCCTAGGCACTGGCCAGTTGCTGTGTGAGAACGGGGTCTCTGATGCCTGCTCCCCCACCTTAGCTCAACCACGACGTTCTTTGGTGCCTGAAACAAAACACTGAATTTCCCTGCACTTTATTTACTAGTGTCTAAATGTTGAAATAATAATAATATACTGTGGAACAAACTTACTTCAGCATCTGTTCATCTCTTGGTAGGTTACTGGCAGTAAAGATACAATTCTAGACTGGCTTCCCCGCTACTCAGAACGTTTCTGGGCCCCTTTCCCCAACTGCTTAACCAGAAATGTTTGAGAATTGCAAACAAATGTTACCATTAGCCTTAGCAAAATGATGCTAAGTTACGCTGCCTCAAAACAGATGCAGCATTTCCCTCTTACCCATGACCTGGATTGAACAAATCACTGCTTTCTTTCCTTGACTTTATGTTAAACTCCACTTCAGTCAAATGTGAATTTACCCGAAAGAGAGAATAACTTTACGAAAAGATCCATGGTAAGATAGACTAAAACAGAAAGCATTCCAAGGGCATTTAAACTGGTTGCGTTTTCATTAGAATGAAGTTGATCCACACACCGCTCTTCAGAGAGAGAGCTTATGCCTAAAGTAAGATGTAAAGACACACACCACGCCGGTGGCTGTTTCTTCCAGCTCAGATCTCTCCTCTTTAAAATGCCTTTTCACGCTACTCCAACTGGAAGAAACGCCTCCTCTCCCTGGTCCTCTGCAGCACGCTGGGGCCCTCCTCCCTATTCTCTGTGTATTCATTCACTTGGGCTGCCATTATAAAGTACCACAGATGGAGTGGCTCCAGCAACAGCAATTTATCTGTTCACAGTTCATGAGCGAGGTGTTAGCAGCGTTGGTGTCTCCTGGGCCCCTCTCCACCGCCTGCGAGGGCCGCCTTGCTGTGTCCTCAGATGGCCTTTTCTCTGCACGTGCACGTGTCTTTGTCTCTTCGCCTTCCTATACCGTCATATTGGAATAGGGCCCTACTCTAATGGCCTTGTTTTAACTTGGTCACCTTTAAAGACCTTATCTCCAAATGCGGTTACATTCTGAGGTACTGGAAACCCAACCTGAACTGGGGGACAGGAGGATGAGGACACATTTGGGCTCACAACACCTTGCTACACACTTTAGAACATTAGTGGGTGCCCATTCGCGAGTGTTCTTCCTCCCCTACTTGAATGTAATCTCCCTGGTGAAAAGCCTGTTTTAAGACTCTGTGTTCCTGGCAATCAATTGTTTGATTCATCTTCATGATCATGATTGGCATTTTGGTTGCGTTTGTCCTGATATAAACATGTTTTGAGGCAAACAAATAATCAGCCATGGTGGCTTCATGGCAGCAACTGGGCTAGATGGTTTCAAGGTTGCTCGCAAATAGGCCTGTTGACTCCCCATCCCCATCCACTGTGAAATTCTCCCTCTCAAGGGAGTTTCAGCTATTTGCAAACTTTCTACACAAAGGCCTCCTAGGAGGGTCCAGCCCTAACTTTAAAATTCCCTGTGCAAATAGCAAAGACTTGGAACCAACCCAAATGCCCATCAATGATAGACTGGACAAAGAAAATGTGGCACATATACACCATGGAATACTATGCAGCCATAAAAAAGAATGTGTTCATGTCCTTTGCAGGGACATGGATGAAGCTAGAAGCCATCATTCTCAGCAAACTAACACAGGGACAGAAGATCAAACACCGCATGTTCTCACTCACAAATGGGAGTTGAACGATGAGAACACATGGACACAGGGAGGGGAACGTCACACACTGTGGCCTGTTGGAGGGTCAGGGGCACAGGGAGGGAGAGCATTAGGACAAATACCTAATGCACGCAGGGCTTAAAATCTAGATGACAAGTTGACAGGTGCAGCAAACCACCATGGCACATGTATGCCTCTGTAACAAGCCTGCACGTTCTGCACATGTGTCCCAGATCTTAAAGTGAAATGAAATAAAATAAAACTCCCCGTGCATTGCCTAGTTCTCTGTCTGCATCCAGCAGCACCTGAAATCCCGGCCTGATGCAGGCCCGGCAGCTCACCTCATTTTATTTTGCCTGAAGTCTCCAAGCAAGTTCTCCCAGCTCGAGGGCCAGCATTCTTTCCAACAACTCATCACTCCTCGTTATGCAAAGGGAAGAACACCAAGGGCTTTATGTCTTCTGAGCAATAATTTGGGTAATGAAGTGAGAGCTTGGCCTCTCTTGTGAATGCCGAGGAACCCTAAAACAGCATATCTTTTGCTTCCAAAAAGATCTAGCATAGCAATTTTGTTGGTTCATAAAACGCTCAAATGCTCAAACCATATGTTTAGGTACAATTCCCAATGGCTATATCCTTCCTTATATGAATAAAAGAGGAGGTTTTCAGCATCAGGTGGAAAAATAAGTATGGATATTGGGGAAAATAGTCTCAATTTAACTCTGAGTCAGTTCCAAGACAGTGGAGGTGATACCAGCTTCATGGCCTGGCATCTCCCAGCAGCGAATCCTGCTTCAAGTCTGCAAGTCTGCCCAGTAGGTACAAGACAAATCATACCCAAGGACATTTGTACAGAACACGAGCCTTGCTAGATACCTCCCTTGTGCAGGGTAGCTTCTATGAAACATATAGACCAAGCAGACTTCCACATCAGTGAATGCATTTGGCCATCAGAGACATAACACATATGGAGACCTGTGGCTTCCTCGGGCCAGCCTCAGTTTGAAAGCAAGGGTGAGATCTTTGTCAGGCACTCACGGGACCTGTGCCACCCGTAACGGAAGGGGCTCTTCTCTCAGGACAACACAAGGGAAAACACCCAGAGCCTGAAGAGAAGGTGCGTCTCAGCATGATGGAGGCTGTGTGCAAACTATTCCTTGTGCCCATATCAGGAGTGTGGATCTGACAAACAAAAGGCCGTGTCATCGGCTTAGTGTCTCTGTGGAGTCTGTAATGGTCCTTTTACTTACTTCAGTCCTTTCTAAAACGGATTTTGTTCATTTTCCACTGAGATTGCAGAAGCTGCACGTGGTGTGGCGGTTTATGAACTGGGTCCCCCAGCAAGGCTCTGAAAGACAGCTGGAGTGGGGGTGGGTTGTGTGTGTGAAGCTGCTGCACAGAGCTGGAGTCGGCTGTGCACACAATCACATCTATGTGTGAGCTGGCAGCCTGCGAACCGCTTCCCTGCAAGGGGAGACGCATGCCAGGGGAGGGCCAGAGACTTTTGTTAATTCTGTTTATCTTAGAGACTGTTTTTTGTCTGCTGGGGGAAATAAAAAACAAATACATAACTTCCTTGCTTGTGTGCAGTCTGAATTTTTTTCTCTCTCTCATGCCCTCATTTTTATTTCTCCAAAGTATCTCTTCCCTTCAGTTTGGGGCATCAGTTTATGGCATTTTTACGTACATGGGTATATAGTATCTATGCACAAAGTCAGAGATATAAATGTGTGTTTTAGACTCTTTCGGCTTTAGTGTTCTGTGGAGATCCGTGAGATATCAGAGATCTCATTCTCTTTGTGTTAACATAATTAGTAGAGCTTTCTCTGTGCTCAGAGCACATAGCTGAGTCCCGCATAACCAGCAATAACAGTGCATTCTTAACAGCCTCCCTGGATAGTTTGCTAAATTCTCTCTGAGAGCCTCTTGCTGCCTTTACAAAGGTTATAGCTGAAAAACAAACCAGAAACTGGGAATCCAACTCTGTGAGCAGAGAGAGGGCTGCACATTCTGTTATTGCATGGATAGAGGCTCAGGTTCGTGCAGTCATGTTTGGGGTCCTGGCAATTTCAGATGAAGGCCGTCCTTAGGAAAATCAGCTATCCCAAGCCCAGGCAGTCTGGGTTAGCCGAGGTTTTATTTGTTTTGTGGAGTTTTTGTTGGTTGATCTTTTGTAGATGCTGCAAATCACAAAAGGGGAACCTGAACTACACAAGCTTTTTCTTCTCCGTATCATTTTACTTGGCCAAAAAGGCAAAGGGGAAGGTGGCATTGCTAAGTAAGAGAGAAGGATATGACCTAAAAATCCCCCCTTCCCCAAGAAATCCAGGAGCACCACTCCCCTCTGAGGACCCCACAGGTACTTTCACAGTCTAACACACTGAGAAACAAGCCCACAGGACGCCAGGATGACATGACAGCAGAGAAAAGGGACAGAAGGAGCTTGGGACGCATGCACGGACACCTGTTGCTTTTGCAAACTTGAACTTAGAAAATACGAGACTCATTAGAATTTCTCTTTCTAAAACAAACAACCACTTTTAATATGGTCAAATATCATCTACTGCTGTAGTTCTCTGTCCTCCGCACTGAGAATCCAAAACAGGTCCTTGGGATAACTTTTGGGAAACAATACCACCGCGAAAACAAAAGTCTTCTCAGCCAAGAACACAGATTTTGTATCTACCTTTGATGTCCCAAAGGACTAGAGAACCCAGAGCATTTAAATAAGACGCCAATGCCAGGAGCTCACTGTTCCCTGCTGGGCACCAGCCCTCCCCTCCCTGCCCAGAAGAGGACACGGTACTCACCAGTCATTAGGGTATAGTAATTGGGATACGAGAGACTAGGGAAGTCTGGAGTCAAGTAATCCACTTTCACTCCCCTGCTCACAATCTCTTTGAAACCAGGCAACGACTCCAGCGCCTCATCACTGATGTAGTCTGAGCGAAAACCATCCAGCAGAAACACCAGCAGCTTCCGGCGGGCAGAGGCCGGCTGGGCCAGGCCCAGGGCAAGAGCCAGCAGGAGGGTCCCAAGCTTCACTGCCATGCTGCCAGGAGCCTGCCAGAGCCCGGCTGGCACAGCTGTCGCCTTGCAAAGACTGAGGATGGAGAATCTGTAGCTATTCTCTCTTCCAGGGGCTGGACCTTGAGCCACTGGCCTTCCTGAGCCAAGTTCACTTTCAGAATTTAAAGGAACAGCACCCCCTTTTCCACAAATCAATGCTCACCCTTTACTAGAAAGTCCAGAGACCGACTCCTTCAGATAAACCGGGTTCCAAACAACCCAGAATTAACACCAGGATAGAGAGTTCAACCTTATTATTTTTGGTGAACCTTCCAGAAATACAAGCACCCACAGAGGTGGAATTTTAGAAGATGACAAAGTCAACACTAACTTTGCAGTCGAGCTAACCAAAGGGAGGAACCAAGGAAAAGGGCAAGATTTTAATTTGCTGTTATCCCACATCATGGCCTCATTTAAACTCTTTTTCACTTAGAATTTAGTAACGTAAACCTCTGGACTCAGTGCATAAACAGGAAACAATACATTTCGGTGGGCCCATTTGTAAACTTCCCAGCTGTGTCTCTGTAGTCATAGCACGTAAAAACAATTATTTGTCTATGTCTTGGCCACTTACGTTTTTATACGCAGTGTTATTATTTTATTTTTCAAATATGATTTCGCTGCTGGTGCCCATAGGAGGAGGTGGTTGGTAGAAGAGCCCTAGAGCCAAGGAGAAGCTTCCAGAGTTGGACGATGGGAAATCATTACTGGCAGAATGGTCTGAAGCACCATTGCCCCACGAGGATGGAAATGAAATAGAGAGCTGGAGACCTAGAGCTCGAGATGGAAAAGCAGAGCTAGAAATTACCATGCAGGCTTTGGGACAGGGAGGACTAGGCGGAGCAGAAAATAGGAGGAGCTTAGTGACAAGGAGGCAGATGTGAGCTGGGGAGTGGACAGAGTTAGCACAAAGTACCCAGAGTCCGGGGGTTCCCTAGAGTGGCTCTGTCATGCTACATAAAATTAAACGACACAGTTCACGTGAAGGCTTATAAAACATGGCTGAGTGCAGTGCCCCACTTTGGGAGGCCAAGGTGGAAGGATTGCTTGAGGCCAGGAGTTTGAGACCAGCCTGGGCAACACAGCAAGACCCCGTCTCTATAAAAAATTAAAAAATTATCTGGGCATGGTGGCATGTGCTTGGTCCCAGCTACACAGGAGGCTGAGGTGGGAGGATTGTGTGAGCAGAGGCGTTCAAATCTGCAGTAAGCTATGATTGTATCACTGCACTCCAGGCTGGGCAACAGAGTGAGGCCCTGCCTCAAAAAAAAAAAGACATAAAACATGCATGGTCCATAGCAAGTGTTGAACAAATGTTAGATGTTATTCGCATTATAACATCGCTTGGCTCCTGAGGAAACTTGCAGGCTCTGGGCAAACTTTCCAGGGAAGGAAAATAGACACCAGCCACACCAGCCACTCTCAGTCAACCCCAAAATCCCTCTTCCACCTCTGCCCTCTGCTTGTGTCTTTTCTCCTCTTTTTCTGTTGTATTTGAGTCAAGCCCAAACACAGGATAACCATGTCACTTTTTAAATTATGCTGCAAAAGAGAAACACATTGGCCAAATTACCACTCCCATCTCAGGGGACTTGGCCAAGGATCAGAATTCTTTTTTCCAATGAGAGGTAACGCTTTTTATAATTAAATTTAAATTTTCTTATTAAGAAATAAGGAAAAGGGGAGTTTATCCTAAATGGTCGTTACTTTGAAAACAGTGTTATTCTTTTTTCTTTGAGCTGTGTGGTATTGTTGCTATAAACAGAAAAAAAGAAAAGAGAGAAGAAAGAGGGAAGGAAGGAAGAAAGAAAGAAAAGAGAAAGAAAGAAAGAAAGAAAGAAAGAAAAGGAAACAAAGGGAGGCAGAAAGAGAAAGAAAGGGAAGGGAAGAAAAGGGAAGAAGGAAAGGGAAGAGAAGGGAAGAGAAGAAAGGAAGAAAAGGGGGGAAGGGAAGGAAAGGGGAGGGGGAAGGGGAAGGGAAGGAAAGGGAAGAAGGGAAGGGAAGAGAAGAAGGGAAGAAAAGCGAAGAAGTAACAATAAACAGCCCAAAAATAAAAATAAGAAAACAGTCTCATTTACAACAGCATCAAAAGGAACAAAATACTTGAAAATAGGCTGGGCATGGTGGCTCACACCTGTAACCTCAGCACTTTGGGAGGCTGAGGCAGGCAGATCACTTGAGGTCAGGAGTTTGAGACCAGCCTGGCCAACATGGCAAAACCCGTCTCTCCTAAAAATACAAAAATTAGCCAGGTGTGGTGGCAGGCGCCTGTAAGTCCAGCTACTCAGGAGGCTGAGGCAGGAGAATCACGTGAACCTGGGAGGTGGAGGTTGCATTGCGCCACTGCATTCTAGCCTGGGTGACAAAAGCGAAACTCTGTCTCAAAAAAAAAAAAACTTGAAAATAAATCTAACCACAGAGGTAGAAGATCTGTATGCTGAAATGACAATATACTGATGAGAGAAATTGAAGAATACACAAATAAATGGAAAGATATTGCATGTTCATGGATTGGAATAATTAATATTATTAAGATGTTCATATTACCCAAAGCAATCTACAGATTCAATGCAATCTCTATCAAAACTCAAATGATATTTTTCACAGAAATAGAAAAAAAATCCTAAAATGTGTATGGAACCAGAAAGAATTGTGAATAACTAAAGAAATCTTGAATAAAAAGAATGAAGCTGGAGGCATCATATTATCTGACTTTGTAACATACCACAAAGATATAGCAATCAAAACAGCATGGTACTGGTATAAAAACAGACACATAGACCCAAGGAACAGAATAGAGAGGACAGAAATAAACCAACACATTTATACTCAATTGACATTCAACAAAGGTGGTGTAGGGGAGTGAAAAATGGCTTTCATTCACACTTTTTGATTCTTTGGCTAGGCTAATAATTAAATTAACATGAGACAGATTAATGAGAGAAAAATAATATTTAATTACATATGACACACAGGAGTCTTAAAAATATGAGACCTGAAGAAGGGTCAGATGATTGAAGCTTATATAGCACCCTGAGCTACAGAAAGAAATGGGACTTAGGGCTTCTGGGGAAGGTGGTGACACAAGTTCCGGAAGAATGAATGGAGGAAATGTATGGTAAATAAAGATCATCTTGTTAAGCAGATAAAAAGTCTCTCAAGTAATAAACGTTGTCTCTGAGCAGCCCTCAGAAGAATAGGTTATAGTATCTCTGGACATGGTGTCAATCTCCAGCCTCCTCTCCTTTGGTGCAAGTTAATCTTCCCTGGTGGTAAGATTTTGGGGGAGGAGATTTATGACAACTGAGTTCCCTTTGGAGGATTCATCTTTAGGCAGATAAGTGGAGCTCAAGAAAGCTTCTGCCTGCATCCACCCTTCCTCATGTCCTCAGTTCAAAATAATCAGCATACCAAAGCATTGTATTTTGGGATGGTATTTCCCAAACTCTTTCATTTCCTTTGTCTGAAACTTCCCTAGAAGTTTCACACACTAAAAGCTGAGTTGGTGGGTGTCGAGAGAAAAATGGAGTTAGTAGCTGACTGGTAAGGGACCTGGGAATAGGTCAGTCCAGTGAAAAAGTTGTGGCCTCATTTTAGGAGGTGGTGTTGCAGGTGAGTTCTCATCAAAGCTAGGCATCTATATGGTGCAAGGAAATAGGTTTGAATACGATGCATTTCCAGGGAAACAAAAAAATAAAGATTAATGTTTGAAGCAGTCTATAAACTAGTTTCTGAGTCTGGAGGGCAGCCAAATGAGATTTCTAGATGCTGGGTTTGAAGCATCTTCAGTTGGAATTAAGCTGTTGTGACTGACATTGACAGTGGAGACTGGCAATAGCCATCTGACAGGTTTTCCTGATTTGCAGTTTGCATGATGTTTCAGTGAACTTTCTGAGTAATGCATACACTAACAGACAGGAAGGTTGTTTATATGTAAATTATTATGGTGACTTCTCTGAATTCTATAGTAAGTCACCCAGCTTCAGCTTTCAGGGCTTCAGGAAAGAGCAGTTTTAATTTCAGTAATTCCATGTCAGAACAGCGGGAGGAAACTTGAAAATGTTTGGAAAGTCAGCGCCAGATACTGGAGAAAACTAGAAGAATTCAGGATCCAGTTTACAGATGCTCAAAAACAATGAGCTAGAATTTAATAACGGGTGAACTATAGTTTTCTTCTGAAACATAAATTTCTCTCTTTGGTCACCCCCATTTCTACAAAAAATAATCACAGTAAGATCAGTTTATTTGTAAGAAAAATAGTTTGATTAAACTTGGCCTGCTTATTTACATAAGTGCAGCAAGAATAGTGATAATTAAATAGGTGCTTTTAAGTTGGCTTTGCTGGAAATTTTAATAAGCAATCTCAGATTGGACTTTTAAAAGCCTCTAAAGGCTAAGAAGCCAAGCTAAGAACTCACCACCAAACTTTGCCTGAAATACCTGCAGATATACAGGTGAAGTCCTTTTTCCTCAAGGTCCCCAAAATATTCTGATGATCTTGGGCCTTCCAGGAAGTGAGATTCCTTTCTTATGTGTGAGACAACTATGTGAACTGTTTATTCAAGGTACCAGGCCAGTTTTTCCCACCAAAGGATGTATTGGCTGCAGAAAGTCAACCCTAGTTCTTTAAAGATGGCTGCTCATGTCAGAAAACATGACGTTCCAGTCGTAGCCTTGATAGTATAACCAGTGTTTCCAATTGTGTACTGTTGCAACAACAGATTCTTATTGAACTTATGCAAATAATTATACTGCCATAAAAAATAAGAATATTCAACAATAGTTTCCAAATTCTAGAGGGATCAGGTCAGCAGAAAAAATGTAAATATTTTAATTTTATTTACAAAAGTATAATTTACCAAATTGTTGTAAACTATATATAGCTTTACAAAAAGTTCCCTTAAATCTGGAAAACAAAACACAAAAAAGAATCAGCAATGTTTCATTAAAAACTATAACAATCCGTTATTAGTTCAGTTCCGTTCCAGGTAATTAATTCTTTTTTTTTTTTTTTTTTTTTTTGAGACGGAGTGTCAATCTGCTGCCCAGGCTGGAGTGCAGTGGCGCAATCTCGGCTCACTGCAACCTCCACCTCCATGGATCAAGCGATTGTCCTGCCGCGGCCTCCCAAGTAGCTGGGATTACAGGCATGGATGGGCCACCAAACCTGGCTGATTTTTGTATTTTTAGTTGAGACGGGGTTTCACCATGTTGGCCAGGCTGGTCTCAAACTCCTGATCTCAGGCGATTTGCCCACCTCGGCCTCTCAAAGTGCTGGGATTACAGGTGTGAGTCACCATGCCTGGCCCCAGAAAATTAATTCTTATTCTGCTTGATGTTTCACTGGCAATTTCATGAACGCATCAGCTTCTTCATTACAGTTCTAAAAGTTCTTACCCAGTCCAATGGTATGATCTGAAAGTTATCAGAAACCTATATTTTAGAGTACTTGTCAGTCTTTTTCCTAAATCCCCCTGAAGAAGCAATTTTGAACTGCAGCTGATTGCAAAGGCTTTCAGAGAAGAATAAAAACAGTAACAGTGGATGACAAAGACATAGAAGAAACACGGCTTAAAATCTGATGAGAGTACATTATAGCAAGCAATTGACGAGGAAATTTGGTCATTTCTGTGGCATACAACATTTAAAAATAATATCAAAATTATGATCGATAACATAGGAATCTAGGAATCTCCTACAGCTCTTAGAACACTCATATCAATAACCTATCCATAAGTATAACTTAAAGAATGTTTAGCTTCACTTTTATTTGACCATGCATTCCAAATAATTTATCAAATAAGCCTAATTAGCTTAATAGCCCTCTTATACAGGGTGAAAAACACATCATTTGATTTTTCCCAACTGAAAAATCTCAAAGTTAACTCAAGATCTATGAGATTAATTTGGAATTCAATTTGGGGAAATTGTCAAAAATGTAAAAAAAGACTTAAAACACATAAGTAAATAAGATCACAAGCCATTATCTCATTTATTTAACCAGAGCAATAATTAAAAGGCTTCAAAGACAAATACAGAAAATTACAGGCTTGTGGTAAAAGCCTTCTTTTTAAGTAATCAAAGACCCATGTTCACTGCAATGGCATTATTTACAATAGCCAAGATATAGAATCAACCTAAGTATTCATTAGTAAGTGAATGAATTAAGGAAATATGGTATATATACACAATGAAATACTATTCAGCCTTAATAAAGAAATCTGTCATTTGCACCAACATATGTGCACTTGGAGAACATTATGTTAAGTGAAATAGCTAGGAACAAAAAGACAATATTGCCCTCACTTCTATGTGGAATCTAAAAAGTCAATCTCATGGAAGTAGAGAGTAGAATAGTGGTTCCCAAGGTCTGAGGTGGGGAATATAGGGAGATGTTCATCAAAGGGTAATTTTAGTTAGATACAAGGAATAAGTTCAAGAGTTCTATTATAAAACATGGTCACTGTCGTCAATAAAAATGTATTGCATTCTTGAAAATTTCTAAGAGAGATTTTAAATGTTCTCACCACAAAAATGATATGTGAGGTAATGTATACGTTAATTAGCTCAATTGAGCCATTTTAATATATATACATATTTCGAAACATCATATTGTACAAAACGAACATATACAATTTTTATATGTCAATTTAAAAACAAAATTAACTAATTAGAAAAGGAATTATCCAGTCAGAAGAACAACAACAAAAAAAGAATGAAAAAGAGTAAGGAATGCCTCAGAAACTTATGGAACATCATCAAGCGAACCAATATAAACATTATGAAAGTTGCAAAAGGAGAGCAGAGAAAAAGATGAGTAAAAAACTTATTTATGTAAATAGGCTGGGCACAATGGCTTGTGCCTATAATCCCAGCTCTTTAGGAAGTCAAGGTGACAGGATTGCTTGTAGCCAAAGGTTCAATACCAGCTTGGGCAACACAGTGAGACCCTGTCTCTCCAGAAAGAAAAGCCTTATTTAAGAAAATAATAGGCCCAAACTTCCCAATTTGGGGGAAGGAAATGGGCATCCAGATTCACGAACTCCAAAGAACCTCAAATAGAATGAATCCAAAGAAGTTTGCTCCAAAATACACTATAATCAAATTGTCAAAAGTGAAAAGCAAAATTTTGAAAGCATCAGGAGACAACTGATGTGTCATGTATAAGGGAGCTCCGTTAAGGCTACCAGAAAATTTCTCAGGAGAAACTTTGCTTGCAAGAAAGGAGTGGGATGATATATTCAAAGTGCTGAAAAAAATTGTCAACCAAGAACTGTATACCTGGCAAAATTGTCTTTTAAAAATAAAGGAGAGATAAAGATGTTCCCAGACAAACAAAAACTGAGGGAGTCCATCACCACCAGACCTGCCTCACAAGAATGCAAAAGAGACCTTTTCAAGTTGAAGCTAAGTACTAGTAAATAAAAACACAAAACCTGGAATTATAGAACTCACAAAGGTAAATATAAAGAAAAAAACAATACTGCACCACTGCAATGGTGTTATGTAAATCATTTTTAATTTTAGTGTAAAAGTTAAAAGACTTTTTAAACTTTAAAACTTAAAAATGTTGAAAGGTATTAAGAATACCTATCACACACAAATTGGCCAATAGATACACAATATAAATAATTGTAAATTGTAACATCCATGACATAAAGTATGTTTGATGGGAGGAGAAGTAAAAATGTAGATGTGATTGAAGTTAAAATGTTATCAACTTAAAATAGACTATTATAAGATGTTTTATGCAAGCATTATGGTAACCACATGTACACAAAAATACCTATAGAAGATATGAAAGAGAAAAGACTCAAATACACTAGAAAAATAAACAAAACATAAAGGAAGACTGCAACACAGGAAAAGAGAAACAAAAGAACTACAAGCCAAACAGAAAATTAACAAAATATCAGTAGTAAGTCCTTCTCTATCAATAATTACTTTGTGTTTAATTAATAATTAATTAAATATAATTAACTATAAGTCTTCTGTAGACAGCATATAATTAGCTCTTTTTAAAAAATCCATTTATCTACTTTACATCTTTTTATTGGGGAGTTTAATCTCTTTGTGTTCAATTAATAATAATTAAATTAATAATTAAGTTGATTCAATTAATGTAAATTAATCATGATTAAACATAAAAAGATTAAATTCCCCAGTCAAAAGATGTAAAGTAGATAAATGGATTTTTTTAAAAGACCTAACTTTATGCTGTCTACAGGAGACTTATATTTAAGGAGACATTGAGGTTGAAGGTGAGAGAATGAAAAAATATTTTTCTGCAAATGGTCAACAAAAAAAGAGCAGAGGTGGCCATACTTAAATTAGGAAAATAGACTTTAAATTAAAAATGTTTGCAAGAGACAAGAATATTATAAAATGATACAAGGGCTAATTCAGGAAAATATTACAATTATATATGCACTCAACATCAGAACACCTAAAGATACAAAGCAAATATAACAGAACTGAAGGGAGAAATAGATAGCAATACAATAATAGTAGGAGACCTCACACCTGCCTTTCAACAATGGATAGAATATCCAGACAGGAAATCTGTAAGGGAACAGCAGACTTGAATAACACCATAGACCAAATGGACCTAAAAGACATATACAAAACATACCACCCAACAGCAACAGAATATGCATTCTTCTCAGGTGCACATGGGATATTCCCCAGGATATATCACATATTAGGCCACAAAGTAAGTCTTAACAATTTTAAGAAGATTAAAATTATATCAAGTATCATTTCTGACCACATGTTACGAAACTAGAAATCAGTAACAGAAGAATTGGAAAATTTACAAATATGTGGAAATTAACCTTCTCCTGAACAATTCATGGGCAAAAAAAAAAAAAAAATCAAAAGATAAGATATATCTTAAGACAAAAGGAAAACACAATACACCAAAACTTATGGCAGTAAAAGCAGTATGAAGAGGGAAGTTTAAGTGATAAATAGCAATACTAAAAAGAAAAAAAAAGAAAAACAAGAACAAACTAAGTCCATAGTAGAAGAAAGTGGTAGTAGAAATAATAAAGATCAGAGTAGAAAAAAACAAAATAAAGACCAAAAAAGAAAAAAATCAACAAAACTAAGAGCTAGTTATTTTGAAAAGATAAACCAAATTGACTAGCCTTCAGCTAAACTAAGAAAAAGAGAAGACTCAATTAAATAAAATCAGAAACGAAAGAGGAAACATTACAACTGATACTGTAGAAATAAAAAGGAGCATAAGAGACTACTACAAATAATTATATGCCAATAAACTGAACAACCTAGAATAAATGGAGAAATTCTTAGAAATATACAAGCTACTAAAACTAAATCATGAAGAAATAGAAAGTCTGAAGGCACCAATAACAAAAGGAGATTGAATTGGTAATCAAAAATCTCCCAACAAACAAAAGCAAAGAACAGATAGCTTCACTGGTGAATTCTACCAAATATTTAAGAAATGAATGCCAATTTTTTTCAAATTCTTCCAGAAAGTTGAAGAGGAAGGAACACTTCCAGACTCATTTTATGAAGCCAATGTTACCCTGATACCAATGCCTGACAAAAACACTAGAAAAAAAGAAAATTACAGGCCAATATCCCTGATGACTATAGATGCAAAAGTCCTCAACAAAATACTAGCAAAATGTATTTGATAGAACATTAAAGGGATTATACATCATAATCAAGTGGAATTTATTCCAGAAATGCAAGGATGGTTCAACGTGCACTAATCTATAAATGCGATACACCACATTAACAAAAAGAAGGATAAAAATCACATGATCACCCCAAGTGATGCAGAAAAAGCATTTGACAAAATTCATTCTTTTTCATGATTTAAAAAAAAAAAAAACTCTAAGCAAGTTAGGATAGAAAGAATCTACCTCAACACATAAAAGCCATATATGGCAAGCCATAACTGATACAATATTCAACAGTGAAAAATTGAAGGTTTTTCCTCCTAAGATCAGGAACAAGAAAACGATACCCACTCTCACCATTTCTATTCAAAATAGTATTGGAACTTCTAGTCAGATATAGGCAAGAAAAAGAAACAAAAGGCATCCAAATGGTAAAGGAAGAAGTTAAATCATCTCTGTTTGCTAGTAACATATTATATATATATCCCTAAGACTCCACCAAAACACTGTTACAACTAATAAACAAATTTAGTAAAGTTGTAGAATACAAAATCAATATACAAAGAAATGATTGTATTTCTATACAGTAACAACAAGCTATCTGTAAAGAAAATTAAGAAGAAAAATCCTAGTTACAATAGCATCAAAAATAATAAATTACTTAGGAATAAACTTAACCAAGGTAGTGAAAAACTTGTACACTAGAAACTGCAATACACTGATGAAAGAAACTGAAGAAGACACAAATAAATGGAAAAATATTCTGTGTTCACGGATTGAAAGAATTAATATTATTAAGATGTCCATACTAAACAAAGCAATCTGTAGATTCAACATTATTCCCATCAAAATCCCAGTGGCATTTCTTAAAGAAAGAGAAAAATTCTAGAATTCATATGGAACAACAAAAGACCCCAAATAGTCAAAGCAATCCTGAGAAAGAAGAACAAAGCTGGAGGCATCACACTTTCTGATTTCAAAATATATTAGTAAGCCACAATAATCAGCAAAGTTTGGTATTGGCATAAAGACAGACACAAAGAACAACAGAACAGAATAGAGAGCCCAGGAATAAACCCGCATATGCACAGTCAATTGATCTTCAACAAAGGCATCAAGAATATACACAATGGGCAGCTGGGCATGGATGGTAGTTCATGCTTGTAATCCCAGCACTTTGGGAGGCTGAAGCGGGCAGATCACCTGAAGTCCGGATTTCGAGACCAGCCTGACCAACATGGAGAAACCCCATCTCTACTAAAAATACAAAATTAGCCAGGCGTGGTGGTGCATACCTGTAATCCCAGCTACTCAGGAGGCTAATGCAGGAGAATCACTTGAACCCAGGAAGCAGAGTTTGCGGTGAGCCAAGATCATGCCATTGCACTCCAGCCTGGGCAACAAGAGTGAAACTCCATCTCAAACAAACAAAAAAAAGAATACACAATGGGGAAAGGATAGTCTCTTACACAAGTGATGTTGGGAAAACTGGAAATTCACATTCAAAAGGAATAAACTGGACTCCTATCTTACACCATAATACAGAGATCACATGAACATGGAGTAAAGATTTAAATGTAAGACCTGAAACTTTAAAATGCTTAGAAGTAAACATGAAGGAAAAGCTTCATGACAATAATTTTATGGACATAATATCAAAAGTACCAGTAGCAAATGCAAAAATAGCCAAATGGGATATTGAAGTAATAATCTGTACAGCAAAGGAAGTAATCAACAGAATGAAGAGACAACTTATGACATAAATAAAATATCTATCAACTATATGTCTGATAATGGGTTAATTTCCAAAATATATATGGAACTCCTACAATCTAACAGCAAATAAACAATTAGAAAATGGGCAAAGATCTGGAATGGATATTTATCCAAAGAAGACACACAAATGGCCAACAGGTATATTACAAGGTGCTCAACATTACTGATTATCAGGGATGTAAATTAAAACCACAATGAGATAACACCTTGCATTTATTAGGATGATTATTATTGAAAAAAAACAAAAAAAGTAAAAATGTTGATGAGTATGTAGAGAAATTGAACCTCTTATTTATTGTTAGTGGGAATATAAAATGATACAACCACTATGGAAAACAGTATAGAGGTTCCTCAGAAATTGAGAATAGAACTGCCATATGATACAATCATCCTACTCCTGGGTATATATCCAGAAGAATTGAAATTAGAATCTCAAAGAGGTATCTGCACCCCCAGGTATTTTGGGAGCATTGCAGTATTGCAGATTATTACAATGCCAAGCTATAGAGACAACTAAAATTTCCGTTGACGAATGGATAAAGAAAATGTGATAGACACATGTGTGAAATATTATTCATCCTTAAAAAGAAAGAAATCATAAGATTTCAACATGGATGAACCTCGAAGACATTATGTTAAGTGAAATACTCTAGTCACAAAAAGCCAAATAATGTATAATTACACATACATTCATTATCTAAAGTAGCCAAATGTATATAAACACAAAGTAGAATGGCAGTCACTAGGAGTTGGAGGAGTGAGCAGAAGAGATTTGTTTAATGGGTATAGAGTTTCAGATTTTCAAGATGAAAAATTTCTGGAGATCTTCTGTTTCACAACAATGTGAATATACCTAACATTATTGAACTATACATTTAAAAATGGTTATGATAGTAAATTTCATGTTACGTGTTGTTTATTATAATAAAATGGAACAAAAGCTAATAGAAAAAATACTAAAAATACTCAGTTAACCTCAAAGAAGATAGGAAAAGATTAAACAAAAGAATAAAAACAGATAGGACTGGTAGGAAACAAATAACAAGATGGCGGACTTCAACCAAACCATATTAACAATTACTAGATGTAGCACCCTAAAAATTTCAATAAGCAAAGAAGTACTGCCAAAAACACTTGGTCTTCCTAGATTGACAGGAAGATGGTGATAAGCAATTGTAATACTTTCTCCTAGAATACTAAGGGAGGCTTATGCCATAGACTAGACTGGCTTTGCTCAGGATCCAGGTAAATCATGAAGATACATTAATGAAACCAATGGTTGGAAGAACCTTAACTCTGGGTTCTGCTGATGTAGCAGAGATTACTAGTTGCCCACCTAATATCCTTTCTCTCCCCTTTCTGCACTACACAAGCTTTAAAAATTATTGTTAAATAATTCCATGTATGTAAAGCCCAAACAAATAAGCAAACCTAAATCTTAATATTTAAAAATACATACATATTCAGGTAATAAAACTCTAAAGAAAAGTAAAGGTTTAATTCCAGTAAGAGTTAAGTTGATAGCTACGTTGGTGGAGGTGCGGAGAGAGGTGGTGACTTGGGAAGGGAAGGAAGCGGCCTCTGGAATGCTGGAAATGTTCTTTCTATCTGTTAACTTGAGTGGTGGTCCCCATGACTTTTTCTTGATGGCATGTGATATCCCTTCTTCCTTTAAAACAGGGTGGCCAGTAAGATGTGAGCAGAAGTAACTGACTGTGGCTTCCAGGAAATCTGTTTTGAAAGGTTTTATTCTTCTTGGAGGTGTAACCAGTATGCTCTGCTCCTCTCTTCTCCTTGACTGTGCATTTTTCAAATAATGGCTGGAACTCCAGCTGTCTTCTTGCACCATAAGGCAACCTTGAAGCTAAAAACTACATGCTAAAGACAATAGGATAAAAAACCAGAAGAACTCTAATTCCATGATGCCTATGGAGCCACACTCTAGCCCTGGACGGCCCAGCTCAGGGTTTCTATTGCTTGAGAGAGACATAAACTTCTCTCCTACTTAAACTACTATTAGGTTTTCTCTTTTTTTTTCCTTCTTGAGACAGTCTCGCTCTGTCACCCAGGCTGGAGTGCAGTGGCACAATCTCGGCTCACTGCAACCTCCACCTCCTGGGCTCAAGCAATTCTCCTGCATCAGCCTCCTGAGTAGCTGGGACTACAGGTGCCCGCCATCATGCCCAGCTAATTTTTTGTAGTTTTAGTAGAGACATAATTTCACCATGTTGGCCGGGCTGATCTTGAACTCCTGACCTCAGATGATCTGTCCTCCTCGGCCTCCCACAGTGCTTGGATTACAGGTGGGAACCACGGGGCCTGGCCAGGTTTTCTCTTAAATGCAGCCAAATCCAGTTCTAATGGACACAGCCAGTTTAGAGGCTTAATATCCAAAGGAGTGCTTCCATGAAGGAGTGAAATTGAATTGAAAGTTGAGATGGCCTCTGGCCATGTCTAGCCAATTATGTATCCAATCACCCAGCAGAAAAATGTGTGAGAGAGGAGGGTTATATGCTGGATAAGTTAACTATTTAAAACAAGAATCAGGTTCATGTCGCTACTCTGCTCAAAACCTTCCAGTAGCTCCCAGTTCCCGTCAGAGTGGAACCCTTAAGTCTCCTCAGTTTGGTGTATTGGGCCCC
>NW_026652506.1:0-43529 GCF_009828535.3 Hylobates moloch
CTTCCTTCCTTCCTTCCTTCCTTCCTTCCTTCCTTCCTTCCTTCCTTTTTTTCTTTCTCTTTCTTTTTTGACAGTTTTACTCTGTCACCAGGCTGGAGTGCAGTGGTACAATCTCGGCTCACTCCAATCTCCACCTCGGGGGTTCGAATGATTCCCCTGCCTCAGTCTCCTGAGTAGCTAGGACTCCAGGCATGCACCACCACGCCCAGCTAATTTTTTGTATTTCACTAGAGATGGGGTTTCACCATGTTGGCCAGGATGGTCTCTATCTCCTGACCTCGTGATCTGCCCACCTCAGCCTCTCAAAGTGCTGTGATTACAGGCATGAGCCATTGCGCCCAGCCAAGAAAGTAGGCTTTCTATTTGCCCTCTCTGGGTATCTAGTATTGGCCAGGACTTTGTCTCTCTCATCTCAGACCAGTCTTGGGACCTGTGCAGCTTGAGTGGGAACTGCTGCTGCAGCACCTGTTTTTTTTTTTTTTTTTTTTTTTTTGAGACGGAGTCTCACTCACAGTCCAGGCTGGAGTGTGGTGGCGCGATCCCAGCTCACTGCAACCTCTGCCTACTTGGTTCAAGCAATTCTTCTCCTGCCTCAACATCCCAAGTAGCTGGGATTACAGGTGTGCACCACCATGCCCAGCTAATTTTGTATTTTTAGTGGACATGGGGTTTCACCATGTTAGCCAGGCTGGTCTCAAACTCCCGACCTCAGGTGATCCGCCTGCCTCGGCCTCCCAAAGTGCTGGGATTACAGGTGTAAGCCACTGCACCTGGCCCAGCTCCTGTTTTATTGGTGCTGCTGCCAATGGTGGTCCCTTGGCTGCTGTGGCCCAAGACAATTCTACTTCTTCCGATGTGGCCCAGGGAAGCCAAAAGATTGGACACTTGTTGCTCTGTTCCTCTGCCCTACCCATGGCCACCGTCCTCATTAGGGCCTTCATAATGTCTCATCTGGATCACAGCGCTAATCTCTGAAGTGGTCTTGCTGCACTTACTGGTCTCCCTCAGTCTCAAATCCATATTTCACCCAGAGAGATAGTTCTAAAGCACGAATCTGATCAGAAAGTGTTCTGTTGAGTGCCTCTGGGGCTCCTCACAGGATTTAGGCTTCGGTTCAGTCTTCTTATGTTAACCCACAGGACCCCTTGTAATCAGTCTTGTGACAACTTATCTTCTGCTTTAGCTGTTTGGTGTGCCGCCACATTCATTCATTTACTGAACATTGATCAAAGGCCTGGCACTGTTCTTTCCTGGCACTGGGAATAGAGTAGTGAATAGAAACAAAAGCCCCGACCGCATGGAACTTCATTCTCATTGGAGAGACAGAACATAGCAGAAGGCAGTAAATACAGCGGAAAGAAACAAAGCGAGAAGGGAGTCAGGAGAGCGGGGAGGGCTCTCTCTTGAAAGGGAGGATTCTTAAAGGAGAGTGTTCAGGGAAAACCTCACTGGGGAGGTTATGTTTGAATCCCGACTTGAAGGAATTGAGGGAGCAAGCCACTTGGGATCTAGAGGAGGGAACAGTATGTGCAAGGGCCCTGAGGTGATTTCAAGGATTGGTAAAAAAGTGAGTGTGGCTGAAGCAGAAATGCAAAACCACTGGATTTTTCTGAACCTAAGAGTGATGTGCTCTGACTTACATTTTAGAAATGAACTACTGGGTTGGGCATAGTGGCTCACACCTGTAATCCCAGCACTTTTGGAGGCCAAGGCAGGCAGATCACCGGAGGTCAGGAGTTCGAGACCAGCCTGGTCAACATGGTGAAACCTCATCTCTACTAAAAATACAAAAATTAGCTGGGTGTGGTGGCACGCACCTGTAATCCCAGCTACTCAGGTGGCTGAGCCAGGAGAATTGTTTGAACCCAGGAGGCGGAGGTTGCAGTGAGCCGAGATTGCATCACTGCACTCCAGCCTGGACAACAGAACAAGACTATATCTCAAAAAAAAAAAAAAAAAAAAAAAAAAAAAAAGAAGTGTTTTTGGGGGGCGGTGGCTCATACCTGTAATCCCAGCACTTTGGGAGGCCAAGGTGGGTGGATCATGAGGTCAGGAGATTGAGACCACACTGTTAGAGTACAGTGGCATGATCATAGCTCACTGCAGCTTCAGACTCCTGGGCTTAAGTGATTCTCCCACCTCAGCCTCCTGAGGTGCTGGGACTGTAGGTACAACACCACGCCTGGCTGATTTTTAAATTTTTTTTGTAGCGATAGGGTCTCACTATGTTGCCCAGGCTGGTCTTGAACTCTTGACCTCAAGTGATCCTCCCACCTCTGCCTCCCAAAGTGTTGGGATTACAGGTGTGAACCACCATGTCCAGCCATAGTCAACATCTAATTTGGTCCTCATTCTTCTGCTAGGGCTCAGGAGAAGTGTAATTCCAAAACTTTCAGGGGTTCTTCCCCAAATGAGGCTCAGCTCCTGTGGTTTCGCACTTCAGAGTATCTCTAAAGTCCACAGTACTTACAGCAGAGTGTCCTCACATTTCACAAGAAGCCTCAATGGTCTGCTTTCATTTATTGATGAGAAGGGCTGATTTTGCTTCCTAATTTCCTTATTACTAATAGTATCAGTGCCAATAGCATCCTGCTCATTTTACCTTTTCAAGTCTTATTTCTGAGAAGGAGAATGTCTCATTCCTCACTAATCAAATTTTCTTTTTCTTGTAAGCTGGAAAACGATAAGAGGCATGTTCCTATAAACTCCCTGCCTTTCTCCTAATAACTCCCTTGCATCTACTCAACAAGTATTCATTGAGCACCTATTAAGTGCTGAGTATTGCAATTAGTCATGCTCTGTTAGCAGCTATCTTACTACCTTTTTGCTCTGATAAGAGATATCTTAAATGACATAGTCACATTTTCTCAGGGCTTCTAAAGTACATAGTAAAAATACTCAACATGGTTATACAGCAACTTCTCCAAATGTGAAATCTGGAAAGTTCAAAATAAGTCAAGGAGTCTATGTAGGTCCCTCAGTCTTTCCTTTTTTTTCTTTTTTTAAAGCATATACCAGAACTTGTTTAGACTATGTTTTTTGTTTGTTTGTTTGTTTTTTTGTTTTGGCCAAGTCTCGCTCTGTCGCCCAGGCTGGAGTGCAGTGGTGTGATCTTGGCTCACTGCAACCTCCGCCTCCCGGGTTCAAGCAATTCTCCTGCTTCAGCCTCCCAAGTAGCTGTGACTACAGGTTCCTGCCACCTTGCCCAGCTAATTTTTGTATTTTTAGTAGAGTCAGGGTTTCACCATGTTGGCCAGGCTTGTCTCGAACTCCTGACCTTGTGATCTGCCCACCTTGGCCTCCCAAAGTGCTGGGATTACAGGAGTGAGCCACTGCACCCAGCCAGACTATGCTTTTTCATTGCTTTGGATTGACTACACTGTTACACATTAGGTAAAGAGGCAAAGAGTATGTTGTTAGTTCTCACAGCTAACTTGTAATCCAGTGTTGGTCCAAGTTAACTGTACACCAAAACATCACTTCCTGTGTAGATGTTAACAATTACTAATGCATTCCTTGATCAACTGCAACAGTTTTGATGGAGAGACAGTTGAGGTCTGAGATGTGCTAGCTTCCTGTTTGTGTATTTGATCTTGAAGCAGCTGGTGAATCTTCATCCGCTGGTAGAGTCCAATCCATGTTTGTTTCTTTCAGTGGAGAAACTTCCATCATGAACTTTACCACTCTCCTTTCTGAAGGAGGAAGGATGTTGCAAAATTGGCTTGATGCCTATAAATGTCTATTTACTATGCTTCATGAAAAGATGTCTATGATTGAATAATGATGCTTGAGTACTTAGATGACTTCAGTCTGTAGGGGATGCCGCTCTCATTTGCCACCTGAAAAGGTGCAATTACCAAAATTGCTTATAATGCCTCTCCTTTAGGAGTTCACATTAGGAATCCCTTCAGGAGAATTCATTCATGCATTCATGCATGCATGCATTCATTTATCTCTCTCCCCTCAGGTCCTAAAAGCAAGCTTGTTCTACCCATGTGCCATGAACCTATCAACAAAGACGACTCACAAATTTTGATGTCCAAAATTACCTGATCACGGCTGGGTGCGGTGGCTCACACCTGTAATCCCAGCACTATGGGAGGCCCAGGTGGGTGGATTGCTTGAGCCCAGGAGTTCGAGACCAGACTGGGCAACCTTGTCCCTCCTAAAAATAGAAAAATTAGCTAGGTGTGGTGGCATGCGCCTGTAATCCCACCTACTCGAGAGACTGAGGCAGGAGAATCGCCTGAACCTAGGAGATGGAGGTTACAGTGAGCGGAGATCGTGCCACTACACTCCAGATTGCCGACAGAGCGAGACTGTCTTAAAAAAAAAAAAAAAAAAATTACCTGATCACCGGAGATAGACGCAGTGGTGTGCTGGGAAGTGCTTGACAATCAGCTTGCCAAAAAAATGAAGAAATGTTTTATTTGTAGTGATTTTTGATCACTACAAATGTTTTATTTGCTGATTTCTCTGGTATAAATGCTCCTACCATGGTTGATTAGAAGTCACCAATATGATGTCACTGCAGGTGTGCACAGTGGCTCTCACAAATCATGAGCCAGCTCCAGGACCCAGTGGATGTGATCTGCACCCAAATCTCCACCCCTTTGCTGATTTCATTACCTCATTCATACGTGGGCCATCTGCACCCCCCATAAGAGGAGTTCAGGGTTGAGGTGAAGGTGGCATTCATAGCTGAGTGAGAAACAGCCTAATGTAATTATCAGGCAGGTGGATTCTGGTCCATGTCAAGTGCATATGTAGTTCAGATCTCAGCTCTGCCATTAACTATTGTATCATCCTGGACATGTTACTTATCTTGCTGTTTCTGTCTTAACTTGAAAGCAGAGGGCCTCATTGGAATAGCCTATGGACTTAAATGGACTTATATTTGTAAAGTCCTAAGAGTAGTGTCAATCACACAGTGTGTGTCATGCAAATGTTTGTTGAATAAATAAGACTCAGTCCACAAATATTTACTGAGTACCTAGTTTAGGCCAAGTGCGGGCACTAAGCCTTAGGATGTGACAGAGACGGAAACACAGTTTCTCCCCTTAGGAGTTCAGCGTGTAGTGTAGCAGGGGAGACATATTGCACACACATTGCCTTGATGTAAAGAAGAAATGAAAACATCTAACTATTATTGAGAACTATGTGGCAGATACTTCGATAAGTACTTAATATACATTATTTTATTTATTTCCATTTGGTCATCACTTAAGAGGTATCACTTTTTTTTTTTTTTTTTCCAGATGGAGTCTCTGTTGCCCAGGCTGGAGTGCGGTGGCACAATCTCGGCTCACTGCAACCCCCACCTCCTGGGCTCAACAATTCTCCTGCGTAAGCCTCCTGAGTAGCTGGGATTACAGGTGTGTGCCACCATACCCAGCTAATTTTTGTATTTTTAGTAGAGATGGAGTTTCACCATGTTGGGCAGGCTGTCTCAAACTCCTGACCTCAAGTGGTCTACCCACCTCGGCCTCCCAAAGTGCTGGGATTACAGGCCTGAGCCACTGCACCCAGCAAGAGGTATCATCTTTGTTTGTAAAACTAACATTGAAGAATTAGTAGTAAAGCTAAGCATTTGAAAACATCTGGCCACTTTTAGTTCTTTTATTATCAAGAGTTCCTTTTGATTATCCATTTTTATGATGGGGCATTTGTATATTTAAATTAACTTTCCTAAGTTTTATACTATGGAAACTTCAAACATACAAAATAGAGCCAATGATATAATACACCTCTAGATATCCATCATCTAACTTCACTAATATGGTTTGGCTCTGTGTCCCCACCAAAATCTCATCTCAAATTGTAATTCCCACATGTCAAGGGAGGAAAGTGATTGGATTACAAGGTCAGTTTCCCTCCTGCTGTTCTCATGATAGTGAATGAATTCTCACTAGATCTGATGGTTTTATAAATGGTAGTTTTTCCTGTGTGCTCTCTGTCTGTCCTGCTGCCTTGTGAAGAAGGTGTCTGCTTCCCTTTCCCCTTCCACCATGATTGTAAGTTTCCTGAGGCTTCCCCAGCTATGTGTAACTGCGAGTCAGTTAAATCTCTTTCCTTTAATTACCCAGTCTCAAGGACGTTCTTTCTAGCATTGTGAAAATGGACTAATACATTCACCAATTATCAACCTATGGCCACTTTTGATTCATTCATGCCCCTGTCTGCTTCTCTCACCTGGATTGTTAAGAAGAAAATTCCAGACATCATATAATTCCATCCACACTACCCCCATTTCCCAGATTAGAAAAGTGAGGCTCAGAGTCAAGGTTACACAGCTAGTAAGTGGCAAAGCTGGGACATGAACCCCAGTCTATTTCACTCCAAAGTCCACACTTTCAATTTTTTTAATTTTGCTAAAATTTGGGGGGAGATTGCAAGTATCCCAAGTAAGGGAAGGAAATGGGAGCACAGAAGCTTGGAAGAAATCCAGGAGAGCTTTGCAAAAAAAAAAAAAATGTAATTTCAGGCTGTTGAAATGGAGGTGGAGATTTTCAGGAGACATAAAAAGCCTACCTTAAGTCACAGAGGAAAATGATTAGGGGTTGGGCTGTGGGTTTGAAGAGAATTATTGAAGGTGTGGGGAGTGGGTTAACTTAATTGGTATCATCTGGGAGGTCTTGTTTAAAATGCTGATTGCTGGGATCCTCTGCAGACTTTCTGGGACTTGGGGCCTCAGGATCTATTTTTAACAAGCTCCCCTGGAGTTTCTGATTTTATTATCCTATATAGTTTGAAAACCAAATGGAGCCATTAGCTGGAACCATCAGGACTGTAGGGATAATCATTCAGCAATTTTATTTTTGTTTCCCACTGTGTGTTCAAACCTGTTATGCAGCCCTGAGAGAAATTCCTGGGAAGCCCCAATGCCTTTCTCGGCTGTTATTAGTCACTTGGTTCTCCAGGCACCTCAAGCTGTACATAGAAAAGTCTCGTTTCAGCAAATACATGTAAGGCCTTAAATTTCATTTAAAGAGGTTTGAAAGGGAATGAAAGCCTCTCTCGTCCTGTGGTAGGGCATGCTTTGGGCTGGCAGCCTATGGTGGGAAAGAAGGGCTTGGGCATCTCTTTCTCTCTTTCCTGGTCCAGGTTTCTCCTTTTTTTTTTTTTTTGAGACAGGGTCTGGCTCTGTCGCCCATGCTAGAGTGCAATGATATAATCTCAGCTCACTGCAACCTCCTCCTCCTGGGTTCAAATGATTCGTGTGCTTCAGCCTCCAGAGTAGCTGAGACTATAGGTGCCCACCACTCCTTCTGGCTAATTTTTGTGTTTTTCGTAGAAATGGGGTTTCACCATGTTGGCTAGGCTGGTCTTGAACTCCTGACCTCAGGTGATCCGTCTGCCTTGGCCTCCCAGAGTGCTGGGATTACAAGCGTGAGCCACCACGCCTGGCAAGCCTTCTCTTCCTCTTGTCTTACTCATCCAGCTGCCTCCACATTCTCCAGAGCTGCATCAGAAAGAGAGGGAGTGCCTAAAGGATAGAAAAATTCTTTTACTTTAACACTGAAATCTGGACAATAAATGATATCAATTTTCTAGCTCATGAAATTTGTCTTCATATGTGTTTGTCCTGCCCTTTGCTTTGTTTGTTGTTGTTGGACTTTTAATTTTGGCAACTATTTCTTTAAATTTACAAGGACTCAGTTCCTTTGTATTGTGGGCATCCTCATTTCGATTTAAGAATGTGATATCTACTCAAATATCTCTTTATATTAACCATACTTCTTTGAGAAGTCTGTTCTGATTTTTTGTTAACTGTACTTCATTTGGTGTTAGCTCCTCTGTTTATTCAGCCTCCTACCTTCTGTTTCATGCTGTTTGCCTCAACTATTTGGTTGTCTGGATTGAAGTGTGGTTCTTTCAGCATAATTGATAATCAATGTGGCTCAGGCAGTGAATGTGGATTATGGTGACAGGGAATTTGGTGTGGGGAATATGCAGTGTAACTGAGTTTTCCCTTAAAGAATGTAGACAGTGCTTAGCTTGTGGGAGGGATTTGGGGACATTGGTCTGTTTCTCTCTGAAGCCTCAATTCTTACTCATGAATTTCTCCTGTGGCAGAGCCCCTACTGTATTAAGAGCATCGTTCTTCCATCAAGACAGTCAGGCTGGACGCAGGGGTTCACACCTGTAATACCAGCACTTTGGAAGGCCAAGGCAGGCAGATCACCTGAGGTCAGAAGTTCAAGACCAGCTCTGGCCAACATGGCGAAACCCCATCTCTACTAAAAATACAAAAATTATCTGGGCAGGTGACACGTGTCTGTAATCCCATCTACTGGGGAGGCTGAGGTAAGAGAATCACCTGAACCTGGGAGATGGAGGTTGCAGTGAGCTGGGATTGCACCACTGCACTCCAGCCTGGGTGACAGAGTGAGACTCGTCTCAAAAAAAAAAAAAACAAGGCAATCAGTAATGCCAGTATGATTTAATATTTTGTAATGTAAATTGTCATACTAGTAGGCCAAAAAAGAAAAAAACTATATCATTATATCATTTAAATGCAAAAACAGATATTCAGTACATTTTAAAGTCCCATGCTGATTTTAAATATTTAGTTACATAATAATAGGTGGACATGTACTTAACATGACAAAAAATATAAAAATATATAATATATAAATGTACATTTATATACTTCATATAAAAATATAAAATTCACACTCATTTATACACATAGCAAAAAAAAAAAAAAAAGCCAGGGCTTTGCTTAAGGGTGAAATGTTGAAACATTTCCTACTAAAGCGAGAAATTAAATGAGGGCTGCAATCACAATTATTAATATCTTTTAAATTATACAAGTAATGCATATTATAATATAAAATTTAAACTTCTCAGAAAAACGTAATAAAAAGTGAAAGCCCTCCCTATAATTGCATGCTCTTAAAATATCAATTCAATCATTTGATGCCTTTTCTCCTAATTTTATTTTCCTAAGAAGATACTAAGATTTATTGCATTTTTTTTTGGATGGGTCACAAAATGGAATCAAAGAATTAGTCAACACACTTAGAAAAGAATATAAAGTAGCATAACAATCTTAATTGAGGACCCAAAATTGTTGTTATTTGTAGATGTTTCAACTATCTATTGATGTGTAACAAACTACCCCAAAACTCAGTGGCTTAAGATAACAGCCATTTTATTTGCTCATGATTCTGCCAATTTGGGTGGGTTTTTCCGTCTTTCTCTCTTTATGGCCTTTGCACGTGGTCTTTCCAGCAATAGAATCAGACTTCTCGCAAGGTGGATTAGGGTTCCCAACGGCATAAAAGCATAAACTGCTGGGCTTCTTAAGGATTAGGCACAACGTCACTTCCATTCCTTTCTATTAATTAAAAGCAAGCCACAGACCCAGCCTAGAACCAAGGGCAAGAGACTACACAAGGATGCAAACACCAGGAGGTGTGGTTTATTGGGACAACAATTTAACAAATTACCATGATAGATAGTAAGACTTTAGTTATAGACACATAAGAGAATCAACCACAACATGATTAGGAATGATAAGAGCGTTTAGTTAAATAATGGATAACAGAATAGATTAAAAACAACAAATTGTTAACTGTATATTACCATATATAATTAGATATATTTTCATATATATTATACATATAATTAGATATTATAGATTATATATTTAATTATACCTACAATGTTACTTATGAAGGTTAATGAAATCAAAGACAGCATTTACAATACCAATAATATATATATATGTGTGTATATATATATATATATATTTTTTTTTTTTTTTTTTGAGACAGAGTCTTGCTCTGTCACCCAGGCTGGAGTGCAGTGGCATGATCTTGGTTCACTGCAACCTCCACCTCCTGAGTTTAAGTGATTCTTATGCCTCAGCCTCCCAAGTAGCTGGGACTACAGGAACATGCCACCATGCCCGGCTAATTTTTATATTTTTAGTAGAGATGGAGTTTCACTATATTGACCAGGCTGGTCTCGAGCTCCTGACCTCAAGCAATCAGTCTGCATTGGCCTCCCAAAGTGCTGGGATTATAGCCATGAGCCATTGTGCCTGGTCCCAATAATAATTTATTTCATGAATATTTATTTTGGCCACTACCACAGAGCAAGTATTATGCTAGGCCACAGCTATATAGAGGTACACAGAACAGACAGAAGTTTTACCCTCATGAAACTTATAGTCTAAAGAAGTGGGCATACACTAAACAAAATCCCTGATAGAGGGAAGAATTTCGTGCATCAGTGAGCTATTGCTTTGATAAATGCTGTGTAATAAACAATCCCGTAATTGTTTTAAATCTTAGTAGTTTAAAGCAATAAACATCTCTTGTTCTGCTCAACAGTGTGCCAGTTGCTTGGGGACAGTGCTGCTTTAGGCTGTGGGTTGGGTTCAGGTCTGTTTCACGTATCTCTCAGTATGGACCAGCAGCAAATCAGCATGCTCTTCTCCCAGATGGCAGAAGTGCAGGCAACTAAGCCAAACCATGCAAGCACATTTAAAGCCTCTCTTTGCATCGTTTGTTTACATTCCATTGGTAAGAGCAAATCACATGGCCAAGTCCAATGTTGATGAGATAAAGATGTGTAATTCTATAACATGGAGGAAATGAAGAATTAGAAACAATAATCTAATAAAACATAGTCAGAAATCTGAAGAACTAATTCTCATGGGGCTCAGGTGTCATGAACAAGAAGGACAGTGGTGGGGTATAAGGCCAAAGACAGAGAGGGGATAGATCATTTAGGGCCTTGCTGGTCTTACTGAAGATGTTGAATTACATCTAAATGGAATACAAAGCCATTGGAAGATTTTAAGCATGGAGGTGATGTGATCAATTTACATGTTTAAAAATATGCTATTGTATAAAGGGTGAATTGGAAGAAGAAAAGAGAAGACATAGACCAATGAAATCTGTTGCAATAAGTTCAGATAGCAGTATGGCTTAGACAAGGAGGGTAGTCGTAGAAAGGAAGAGAAGCCAGTGTGTTTGAAATATATTTTGGAGAGGGTTAGACTTAGTCATGAGTTGGATGTAAGTTTGAGAGAGGACTCAGGAATGATTCAGATTCCTGACAATTGCACTAGGGTGAATACAGACACCTTACTTGCAGTGGGGGCTGGGGAAGTGGTGTCTGGCAAAGGAACAGATTTGAGGAGATAGATTAAAAGTTTAGTTTTAGGCATACTGAAATCCTTATGCTTGTGAGACACTACTCATAAAATATCTGGGGACAAGCTTAACAAGCAATGTGGAGGATCTATATGAATAAAATTATAAACCTCTATTGAGGGACATAAAAGAAGATTTGAATCAATGGAGTGTCAAACCTTGCACTTGGATAAGAAGACAAAATTGTAAAGATGTCAATTCTCACTAAATAAATCTATAAATTCAATGCAATTTCAATCAAATTTCAATAGTACTTTTTTCTTGGAACTTGTCACAATTACCAGGAACATTCTCTAAAAAGAAGAGTAATGAGAAATAACCAGCTCCACCATGTAGTCTAATGCATTATAAAATAATGAAATTTATAACACCAGACTACTGATGCAGGAATAGACTGATAGATCAATGGCATGTAATGAAGTATAGAAATATATCCAAGAATAGATGAGGATTTAGTATATTACAAAGATTGAGCATAGCTAAGTGGGAGAAAAGACAGGTTATTTGTAAGTGGTTTAAGGACAACTGGATAGCTATATGGAGAAAAAAGAAGTGAAACAGCATTTGTAGGTCATTTAGGAAGATTTACTCTTTCTTCTTATTGGCTATATACTGTTCCATAGTTTCAGTATAGCATAACTTATATTCATATTTATGTACTTTTAGCTTTTTTTGTGTTACAAACAATAGTGTGAAAAGGAAATTTTCATATAGCATCCTTGGACAAATGTGTGAATCCTTCTCCAGGATAGATTCCGAGATGTGAGTTTGCTGGGTCAGAAAGTATGTGCTTTTCTAAAAAAAGCACTGCTAATTTTCCCTTTGAAACCTCAAACTACACTCCAGCAGCACTGGGCAAGAAGAGAAAAACAAACGAAACCCAAATAAAATAGATGGATCAAGTTAATAAAAACCAAAGCAGAAATAAATGAAACAGAAAAAACGAGAGTAAAGATGATCAATAAAACCCAAAACTGGATTTTCTTTTTTAAAAGAATGACAAAACACACAAAGCTTCTGCTAGCCTAATCAAGGCAAAGAGAGAGGATCCAAATGGTATTAGGAATGATGAAGGAGATAGAGTATGGCTACAGAAGAGATTTTTAAAATTAGGAGGCTACTTTGTACAGCACTTTTGCTAAAGTGAGAGGGTAAAACAGTAACTGCTTGTAATAAAAAATTGCCATTGAAATTACCTTGTAAGTCATACCTATATCAAAGGTGGATATATTCTTGCAAAAACTAATGTTTTTTTTTTTTAATTCATCTTTGCATCTCATCATTGTTTTTAAAGTAGTGGCTAACTTATATGAAAAACGTCAACATTGTTTTTAAATTAGTGGCCAACTTATATGATTGTATAGTTTACTTCTAAACCATATGATCACCTTTGGAGAGGTGAGATGCTTGACAGAAACTGACAGCCTGAGCAGCAGATTCACATCTTGCTCATGTGAGGCATAGCCTCTTTAATCGGAATAAGAGGAGGAATTGCCCACGCAGTTTACATTGTTTGGCTTCCCTCCCTCCTTTTTTCTTTTCTTTAAAAATATATAAAAAATTTAATAGAGCACGTATAGTTGAATCCACATATAATAAATGTATGGATGGTGTGATTCAACTATATAACTTTATACCAATCCATTTGAAATCCTTAGATGAAATGGACAAAATGTCAAGGAAAATATAAATTACCAAAATTGGTCCAAGAAAACTAATAGAAAACACTCATTAAAAAAAAAATTAGAAATGGCAGTTAAAGGCCCATCTACCAATCTGCCCCTCCCTCTCTGTCATCCAGGACACAAGCCCTTTGTAGTTATATGTAGGTAAGTTCTACCAAATTCCAGGGAAGAGCCCACTCTATTTTACATGCCAGAGCATTGAAAAATATGGGGAACAACCAATCTTATTTTATAAGGCAAATTTATTTCCAACATCAAGACAAAATAAAATTACAGGCACTTTTGAATATAGAGGCAAAAAACTGTAAAAAGTACTAGATAATTGAATCTAGTGGTACATTAAAAGAATAATATATCTTGATCAAGTGGATTTATCTAATAAATTCAAGTTTGGGAATCAATGTAACTATCAATGTAATTCACTGTATTTACGGATCAAAGGAGAAAATAATTCAATGGATACTGGGAAGACATTTGTTAAAATGCAACACCCTTTCATGATTATAGACACACTAGAAATAACTATAAAGGGGTCTGCCATAAATATACAGCAAATGTTACACTTAATGCTGAATTTTTTAAAACATTGTCATTCAAATAAGAAGCAACACATGGATGTTTGCTCTGACTACCAATAATTACAATTCTAGTGAGGGCCTAGCCAGTGCAATAAGAGGAAATATGTGAGAGATAAATATTGGACAGGAATATAGAATTTGCAGAATTGTATTAACTGAAACATGAAAACATTGTTCTCTCTGCCTTCCTTGCTTCCAGTCATACTGCATTTACTCTTTTGTAACTCAGTTATATACCACATATATATGAAATTACTTTTACATATATATCGTGTATGTATATGGAATCTCTCTCTCTATATATAAATACACGTTGTGTGAATTAATGCACATTGTTTAACCAGGCCCCCATTGATGAACTTTGCATTTCTTTTGTTCTTTACTATTGTAAACACTTCCTTGCCTTTGTGTACTGTATTTGAAGGATAAATTTCCAGATCTTGAATTGCTAGATTTAAAACAGCCCAGATGTCCTTCAACAGGTGAATGACTAAGTAAATCATGATTTGCTTTGTATTCCAAATAATGGAATTCACATCAGCCATAAAAAGGAACAGACTATTGGTACACACTACAACTTGGATGAATCTAGGGAATTATGTTGGGTGAAAAAAGCTAATTCAAAAAGTATGATATACATGCTATATCATTTTATTTATTTAACATTTTTAAGCGATAAAATTTTCTTTTTTCCTTCTCCCTCTGCCACTGCTATACTGAGCTATAATTGACAAATATAAATTGTATATTCTTAAGGTGTACAATGTGATATTTTGATATACGTATATATTGTGAGAGGCCAGATGTGGTGGCTAATGCCTGTAATCCTAGCATTTTGGGAGGCCAAGGTGGGTGGATCACTTGAGGTCAGGAGTTCGAGACCAGCCTGGCCAACATGATGAAACCCTATCTCTACCAAAAAATACAAAAATTAGCTGGTCATGGTGGCAGGTGCCTGTAGTCCCAGCTACTTGGGAGGCTGAGGTGGGAGAATCACTGGAACCCAGGAAGCGGAGGTTGCAGTGAGCCGAGATTGCACCACTGCACTCCAGCCTGGGAGACAGAGTGAGACCCTGTTTCAACAAACAAAGAAACAAACAAACAAACAAACAAACAAAACAAACATACCCCCAAACCCTCCAAAATGTTACATACTGTATTATTTCACTTATTTAACATATTTAAGTGATAAAATTTTCTTTTCACTGAGAATAATAAGATTTGTTCTTCTTCCTCAAGAATTGCCTTGGCTATTTGGGGTCTTTTGTGGTTCCATATGACTTTTAAGGTTTCTTTTTTTCTATTTCAAGTGAAAAATGCCATTGGAATTTTGATAGAGATTACATTGAAATTGTGGGCCAAAGTGGCAGTATAGATATTTTAACAAAGGACTATTATCCTTCATTCTGTTCATGTGGCTTATCACATTTATTAATTTGCATATGTTGAATCATCCTTGCATCTTAGAAATAAATCCCACTTGATCAAGTGTAAGATCTTTTTAATGTGCGGTTGAAATAAATTTGCTAGTATTTTGTTGAAAAGTTTTACACCATGTTCATCAGGGATATTGGCCTACAGTCTTCTTTTCTTGTAGTGTCCTCCCCTGGCTTTGGAATCAGGGTAATACTGGTCTCATAAAATGAGTTTGGAAGTGTTTTCTCATCTTCAAACTTTTGGAGGCATTTGAGAAAGATCAATTCCTTCCTTCCCTCCCTCCCTCCCTCCCTCCCTCCCTTCCTTCCTTCCTTCCTTCCTTCCTTCCTTCCTTCCTTCCTTCTTTTTTTTGGCAGGGTCTTGCTCTGTCTCCCAGGCTGGAGCACAGTGGCATGATCTCAGCTCACTGCAACCTTCGTCTCCTGGTTCAAGTGATTCTCCTGCCTCAGCCTCCCCAGTAGCTGGCATTATAGGTGCCAGCCACCATGCTCAGCCAATTTTTGTCTTTTTAGAAGAGATGGGGTTTCACCATGTTGGCCAGGCTGGTCTCAAACTCCTGACCTCAAGTGATCCGCCTGCCTCGGCCTCCCAAAGTGCTGGGATTACAGGTGTGAGCCACTGTGGCCGGCCTAATTCTTATTTAAATATTTGGTAGAATTTATCAGTGGAGCCATCAGATCCTGTGCTTTTCTTCGGTGGGAGGTTTTTGATTACTGCTTTAATCTCCTTACTCATTATTGATCTGTTCAGATTTTTAATTCATGATTCAGTCCTGTTAAGTTATACTTCTAGGAATTTACCCTTTCTTCCAGGTTATCCAATTTGTTGGTATATAATTGCTTCTTATATTCCTTATGATCCTTTGTATTTCTATGGTATCACTTGTAATGTCTCCTCTTTCATTTATAATTTTGTTTATCTTCTCTTTCTTTCTTAGTCTAGCCATACTTTTTTCAATTTTGTTTTATTTCCAAAAAACAAACTCTTAGTTTCATTAATCTTTTCTATTGTTTTTCCAGTATATTGCACTTATTTGTTCTTTAATATTTATTCCTTTCCATCTGCCAACTTTGAACTTAGTTTGTTTTTCTTTTGCTAGGTCCTTGAAATATAGAGTTAGGTTGTTAGGTTGTTAACTTGAGATATATTGTTTTCTTTACATGCCTTTTTTTTTTTTTTTTTTTTTTTGCTATAAACTTGCCTCTTAGAACTGCTTTTGCTGGTTGGGAGCAGTTGCTCATGCCTGTAATCCCAGCACTTTGGGAAGCCAAGGCAGGTGGATCACCTGAGGTCAGGAGTTCGAGACCAGCCTGGCCAACATGTTGAAACCCTGTCTCTACTAAAATTATAAAAATTAGCTGGGCATGGTGACATGTGCTTGTAATCCCAGCTACTTGGCAGGCTGAGTCAGGAGAATTGCTTGAACCTGCGAGGTGGAGGTTGCAGTGAGCCGAGATCATGCCACTGCACTCCAGCCTGGGCGACGGAGTGAGACTCCGTCTCTCACACACACACACACACACACACACACACACACACAGAACTGCTTTTGCTGTATCCCATAAGTTTTGGTATGTTGTTTTTCCATCTTCCTTTGTATCAAGATATTTTTTGATTTCCCTTTTGATTTCTTCTTAGACCTGCTGGTTGTTCAGGAGTGTGTTGTTTAATTTTCATGTATTTGTGAGTTTTGCATTTTTTCCTCTTGTTATTGATTTCTAGTTTCATACCATTATGGTTGGGAAGATAGCTGATATAATTTCAATCTTCTTAAATTTAAGATTTGATTTGTAGCCTAACATATTATCTATCCTGAAGTGTTCTTTATGTACATGAAAATAATGTGTATCCTGTTGCCATTGTATGGAATATTCTATGTATATCTGTTAGGTATTTGTTCTATAATGTCATTCAAGTCTTCTGTTTCCTTAATGTTTTTTTGTCTGGATGATCTGTTCATTAGGAAAAGTGGGATATTGAAGTTCCCTACTATTGTTGTGTTACTCTCTATTTCTGTTAATATTTTCTCTATGTATTTAGATGCTTCGATGTTGGGTGCATATAAATTTACAATTGTTATATTATCTTGTTGAGTTGACCCCTTCATCATCATATAATGACTTTTTTGTCTCTTATGACAGTTTGACTTAAAGTCTATTTTGTCTGATATAAGCGTAACCACCCTTGTTCTCTTTTGGATACCATTTGTATGAAATATCTTTTTCTGTCCCTTCACCTTCAACCTGTGTGTGTTCTCAAAGCTAAAGTGAATCTCTTGTAGGCAGCATGTAGTTGGAATTTTTTTTTTTTAATCCATTCAGCCATTTCAGCCATTCTCTCTTTGCTTTGGATCCATTTACATTTAAATTAATCCAAATGTAAATTGATCAGTAAGGATTTACTATTGCAATTTTGTTGTTTCCTGACAGTTTTGTAGTTTCTTTCTCTCTTGCTATTTTCCTTTATGACTTTTGTTTTTGTGTGCTTTTATTCCTTTCTCTTTATCTTTGATGTGTCTACCACAGGTTTTACTTTGTGGTTACCATAAAGCTTGTATAAAACCTCTTATAGTTATAGTAGTCTATTTTAAACTAATAGGATTTTTCTTCAACTGCATAAAAATAATCTACACTTTAACTTCTCCTCTTACTTTTTCTTTTTCTTTTTTGTTTGAGACAGAGTCTCACTGTGTCACCCAGGTTGGAGTGCAGTCACGTGATCTTGGCTCATTATAACCTCTGGCTCCTGGGTCCAAATGATTCTCATGCCTCAGCCTCCAGAGTAGCTGGGATTACAGGCACCCGCTGCCACACCCAGCTAAATTTTGTATTTTTAGTAGAAATGGGGTTTTGCCATGTTGGGCAAGCTGGTTTTGAATTTCTGGCCTGAAGTGAGCCTACCAAAGTGCTGGGATTACAGGCATGAGTCACCACACCCAGCTCCCCTTACATTATGTGCCACTAATGTCACATTTTACTTTTTAAAATATTGTATATACATCAGCACATTATCGTGGCTAAAGTTATGTTAAATATTTTTGTCTTTTAACTTTTATACTAAAAGTGATTTTATATTAAAAGTGCTTTTATGTACCACCATTACAGAATTAGAGTATTCTAAATTTGATCATATTCTTACCTTTACAGTGAGTTTTATACTTGCATGTGTTTTTATTATGTTAGTTAGCATCTTTTCAACTTGAAGAATTCCTTTAGTATTTCTTGTAAGGTAGGTCTGGTAATGATGAGCTCCCTCAACTTTTGTTTTTCTGTGACAGTATCTTTCCTTAATTATGAAGGGCAATTTTGCTGTGTATAGTGTTCATGATTAGCAATTTTTTTTCTCTCAGCACTTTGAATATGTCATCCCAAACCTTTCTGGCCTGCAAAGTTTCTTCTGAGAAATTCATGGATAGTCTAATTAAAGTTTCCATGTATGTTATAAGTCACTTTTCTCTTTCTGCTTTCAAAATTGTCTTTTCTTCTTTGACTTTTGAGATTTTGATTATGTGTCTGGGTAAACATCTCTTTATATTTAATCTATTTGGAGTTCTTTGGGCTTCATGGGTCTGGATGTTCCCTCTCCAGATTTGGGAAGCTTCTGTCATTATTTCTTTAAACAAGTTTTCTGCACATTTCTCTTTCTCTGATCTTTCTGAAACTTTCATAATGCATATATTGGTTTGCTTGATAGTATCCCAAAGTCTTGCAGGTTTTCTTCACTCCATAATTCTTTTTTTTTTATTTTTTTATTTTTTATTTTTTTATTTTTTTATTTTTTTTTAAAATTATACTTTAGGTTTTAGGGTACATGTGCACAATGTGCAGGTTTGTTACATATGTATCCATGTGCCATGTTGATTTCCTGCACCTATTAACTCGTCATTTAGCATTAGGTATATCTCCTAATGCTGTCCCCCCCCCCCCCCCCCAACAACAGTCCCCGGAATGTGATGTTCCCCTTCCTGTGTCCATGAGTTCTCATTGTTCAATTCCCACCTATGAGCAAGGACTTCATGTCTAAAACACCAAAAGCAATGGCAACAAAAGCCAAAATTGACAAATGGGATCTCATTAAACTAAAGAGCTTCTGCACAGCAAAAGAAACTACCATCAGAGTGAACAGGCAACCTACAGAATGGGAGAAAATTTTTGCAACCTACTCATCTGACAAAGGGCTAATATCCAGAATCTACAATGAACTCAAACAAATTTACAAGAAAAAAACAAACAACCCCATCAAAAAGTGGGCAAAGGACATGAACAGACACTTCTCAAAAGAAGACATTTATGCACTCCATAATTCTTATTTCTTTTTCTTACTCTGATTAGGTAATTTCAAATGACCTGTCTTCAAACTTGCTGATTTTTTTCCTGCTTGATCAATTGTGCTGTTGAAGCTCTGTATGGAATTTTTCAGTTCAGTCATTATGTTCTTTAGCTCCAGATTTTCTGTTTGGTTCTTTTTTATGGTTTCTATCTCTTTGCTGAACTCCTCATTTTGTTCATTATTGTTTTCCTGATGTATTAGGGTTTTCTTAGAGGGAAAGAACTAATAAGATATATATATATAGAACTAATAAGATATACATATATATAGGGGAGATATATATATAGATATAGATATAGATCTATCTATCTATCTATAGGGGAGTTTATTAAGTGTTAACTTACATGATCACAAGGTCCCCTAATAGGCTGTCTGCAAGCTGAGGAGCAAGGAGAGCCAGTCTGAGTCCCAAAACTGAAGAATTTAGAGTCTGATGTTCGAGGGCAGGAAGCATCCAGCATGGAAGAAAGATACAGGCTGGGAGGCTAGGCCTGTCTCTCCTTTTCACTTTTTTCCACCTACTGTATATTCACAGGAAGCTGATTAGATTGTGCCCACCAGATTAAGAGTGGATCTGCCTTCCCCAGCCTACTGACTCAAATGTTAATCTCTTTTGGCAACATCCACACAGACACACTCAGGATTAATACTTTGTATCCCTCAATCCAATCAAGCTGACACTCAGTATTAACCATCGCACCTGATATTATTTAATTGTCTATCTGTGTCCTCTTGTAGTTCACTGAGCATCTGGAAGATAATCATTTTGAATCTTTGTCAGGCAGTTCATAAATCTCCATTTCTTTAGGGTAAATTACTGGCCTTTTATTTTGTTCTTTTGGTGGTGTCATGTTTCCATGATTATTTATGATCCTTGTGGCCTTGCATTGTGTTTGAACATTTGAAGAAGTAGGCATCTCTTCTCCTGGCTTTGGCAGGGAAGCCCTTCAGCAGTTAGCCTGTCCTGAGATTCTGGGCAGGTAGGTTGGTGAGGTCCATGGTCAGGCTTGCTTCTGTAGTCTTGATTTCTATTTGTGCAGAGGTGGGTCTGAAACTTGAGTCCACTGGTGCAGATCTGGAGCTTGAATCTGTCTGGGATGTTCTGGCACCTGGGCTTGCAAGGGTAGGCCTGGGTCTTGGGTCCATAAGGGCTAACCTGAAGTCTGGATTCACTGGAGTAGGCCTGGACCCTGGATCTACTGGAGCTTGGGTCTGTGGAGGCTGGTGTGGCACAGGGGTATATTGGAGCAAGCTTGGACTCCGGATTCACTGGAGTGGACCTGATTCCTGTTTCTGCTGGAGCCTGGGTCTGTGGGGGCTTGCCTGGTGCTGGAGCAGACCCAGAGACTCGGTCTATGGGCCCTGGTCTGTGGTCTGGTGCTCTGGGGTCTGGCTTGGAGGTTGGGCCCACGGGGCTAGTCTTGAGCCTGGGGCCATAGGGGCCAGCCTGGCACTGTGGCAGGCCTAGAGCTTAAATCTGTGGGGGCTGACTTAAAGGCTGGGTCTATGGGAGCTGGTCTGGAGCCTGAGGCCATGGGCTGGCTTGGTATGGGGGCAGGTCTGAGGTGTAGCTCTGTGGAGGTTGGCCTGGAGGCTGAGCATGTAAGGGCCAGCCTGTAGCTTGAGGATGATGATGCTGGCCTAGATCTTGAGTCTACTAGGGTATGCCTGGGGCCTTGGTCTGCTAGAACCTGAGACTATGGGGGCTGGTCTGGCACCTGGGTATATGGGGGCTGGCCTGGAGCCTGAGTTTTCAGGGGCTAGCTTTTAACTTGGAGCTATGGGGCCTGGCCTGGTGCTGGGGTGGGTCTGGAGCCCAGGTCTAGGGGTATAGCCTGATGCTAGTGCAGGCCTGAGCCTGGGGCCACAGAGGATGTCCTGGCATTGGGTCTGAAGCCTGATTCTTTGGGAATGGCTGAGTGCTGAGGTTCACTGAGGTGAGCCTGTTTCTGAGGTCCATGGAAAAGTCGGGTGCTCACTTTATTCTCTTTTCTTTTCTTTTTTTTTTTTGAGATGGAGTCTTGCTCTGTCGCCCAGGCTGGAGTGCAGTGGCACGATCTTGGCTCACTGCAACCTCTGCCTCCCGGGTTCAAGTGATTCTCCTAGCCTCTTGAGTAGCTAGGATTACAGGCATGAGCCACCATGTCCAGATGATTTTTGTATTTTTAGTAGAGACAGGGTTTCATCATGTTGGCCAGGCTGATCTTGAACTCGGAGCAGGTGATCTGCCTGCCTCCACCTCCCAAAGTGCTGGGATTACAGGCATGAACCACTGCTCCCAGCCGTACTCTCTTTTCCTCATGTAGAAAGTATCACTGTCTATGCTGTACTTCCTGGGCTTGGCGGAGGGGTGATGCAGGCAATGCGACACTGTTTTCCTATCCTCTTCAATATGTCCTATAAAGTTTCTGTGCTTCATATATATATATACGTATATATATATATATGTATATATATATATACGTATATATATACACATATATATGTATTACTTTAAGTTCTAGGGTAGGGTACACACAAGGACATGTATAACAGGATGCTACTCTAGCAATGTTTGTGGTAGGAAAATAATGGAAACAAATACCACTGATATGAAAATTAAAGAATAAATTATAGTATAACTATCCCATTTCTCACTTGGTATTCATCACAATGATATATTTAGATCTTTATTGAGTAACTTGGAATCGTATTTCCGTGGAGTATTATTGAGTGAGAAAGATAAGAAGCAGAAAAGCAAGCCATTAAAGTGATAAACCAAATAAACATTACAAAAAAAAAAAAGTTTCTGTTCTTCACCCAGGGGCTATAATCTCTTACCTGAATTTCTTAGCTCTTGTAAAGGCATTTTTATGTGTAGGTGGTTGTCTAAGTGGATGTTTCTGTGAGGAGATGAGTGTCAGAAACTCTTCTGCTATCTTGCTGAGAACACACAAAATTTTACAAATGGAGGACAGGTATTAATGACTTTCAGGTTTTAGTGACAGGTGTAGGGTGGTAGAGGGTAGGAGTGGGAGAGATGTGGACATCATTAGAAAAGAGCAAAACAAGTGATTTTTGTGGTGATGGAATTGTTTAATGCCTTGACTGTGATGGTGGATATGTGGAACCAAACATAATAAAATTTTATAGAACTAAATACAACCCTCCCACCATGAGTACAAATGAAATGCGAAATATGAATAAGATGGGTTGATTATATCAATGTTGATATCCTGGTTGTGATATTACACTGCAGTCTTACAAAATGTACAACTACCTTGTAATATAGTGGTATAATGTAGGCCACAATATTACAATTGTAATATAGTTGGGTCTGGGGTAAAAAGTACATGGAATTCTATGTGTTACTTTTTACAACTATATGTGAATCTACAGTTATCTCAACAAATGAGAAAACATTCCATGCTCATGGATAGAAAGAATCAATATTATTAAAATGGCCATACTGCCCAAAGCAATGTATAGATTCAATGCTATTCCTATCAAACTACCAATGACATTCTTCATAGGACTAGAAAATACTATTTAAAAATTCATATGGAACCAAAAAGGAGCTCAAATAGCCCAGGGAATCCTAAGCAAAAAGAACAAAGCTGGAGGCATCACGCTACTCAACTTCAAACTATACTACAAGGCTATAGTAACCGAAAAAGCATGATGCAGGTACAAAAACAGACACACAGACCAATGGAACAGAGTACAGAGCCCAGAAATGAGGCCACACACCTACAGCCATTTGATCTTTGACAAAGCTGACAAAAAGAAGCAATGGGGGAAAGGGCACCTTATTCAATAAATGGTGCTGGGATAACTGGCTAGCCATATGCAGAAGATTGTTACATTATATATAAAAATCAACTCAAGATGGTTTAGATTTAAATGTAAAACTCAAAACTATAAAAACCCTGAAAGACAACCTAGGCAATACTGTTCTGGACATAGGAATGGGCAAAGATTTCATGATAAAAATGCCAAGAGCAATTGCAACAAAATAAAAAATTGACAAATAGAATCTAATTAAACTAAAGAGCTTCTACACAGCAAAAGAAGCTATCAACACTCAGTTTACTCTGGTTATCTGTTTAAACAACCTACAGAATGGAAGAAAAAATTTTCAAACTATCTGACAAAGGTCTAATATCCAGCATCTATAAGGAACTTAAACAAATTTACAAGAAAAACCCAAACAACCCTATTAAAAAGTGAACAAAAGACATGAACAGACACTTTTCAAGAAATGACATGCATGTGGATAACAAGCATATGAAAAAAGTTAAACATCACTGATCATTAAAAGCAAATTGAAACCACCATGAGATATGATCCTATACCAGTCAGAATGGCTATTATTTAAAAATAAAAAAATAACAGGTGCTGGCAAGGTTGTGGAGAAAGAAGGAATTCTTGTACACTATCAGTGGGAGTGTAAATTAGTTCAACCATTGTGGAAAGCAGTGTGGCAATTCCTCAAAGACCTGAAAACAGAACCTCTATTCAACCCAGCAATCTCATTACTGGGTATATACCCAAAGGAATATAAATTATTCTGTGATAAAGACACCTGCATATGTATGCTCATTGCAACACTATTCACAATAGCAAAGACATGGAATCAACCTAAATGCTCATCAATGGTTGAATATGAATAAGAAAATGTGGTACAAAGACACCACGGAATACTATGCAGTCTTAAAAAAGAATGAGATCATGTCCTTTGCATGAACATGGATGGAGGTGGTGGTCATTGTCCTTAGCAAACTAACGCAGGAACAGAAAACCAAATATCACATGTTCTCACTTATAAGTGGGAGCTAAATGATGAGAACACATGGACATATAGAAGGGAACAACAGACTTTAGGGCCTACCAGAAGGTGGAAGGTGGGAGGAGGGAAAGGATTAGGAAAAATAACTAATGGGTAGTAGGCTTAATACCTGGGTGATTAAATAATCTGTATAACAAACCCCTGTGACATGAGTTTACCTACATAACAAACCTCTACATGTACCCCTGAACTTCAAAGTTAAAAATAAAATAAAATGTAAATGAAAATTTAAAAGAATCACCTCAAGTTTTAAAAGGCATATATAATTTTCAGTGTTTGCATTATTGTAAAAATTACTCTCCAAAAATGTTACTTCAATGCGTGCTCCTAATGACAGTGAAGCATATCAAAGTGTCTACCTTATTCCAAACTAAAACAACAAAGGGATACTACTTTTGACTTATCAATTTGGAAAGAATAAAAAGTTATACACATCCCACTGTTGGCCAGGGTTTGGGGAAACAGACACTCTCACCTATTGTTCATGTGTGTTGCAAGTTGGCTTCTCCAGGAAGCAGACTCTGAAATAGTGAGTAGTGGGTAAGAAGTTCATTAGGGTATACTATTGGGATCAACAACGGTAGAAGGGTGGCCGGGTGTGGTGGCTCAAGCCTGTAATCCTAGCACTTTGGGAGGCCGAGGTGGGTGGATCACGAGGTCAGGAGTTCAAGACCATCCTGACCAACATAGTGAAACCCTGTCTCTACTAAAAATACAAAAAAATTAGCAGGGCGTGTTGGCGGGCACCTGTAGTCCCAGCTACTCGGGAGGCTGAGGCAGGAGAATGGCGTGAACCCAGGAGGCGGAGCTTGCAGTGAGCCGAGATGGTGCCACTGCACTCCAGCCTGGGGGACAGAGCCAGACTCTGTCTCAAAAAAAAAAAAAAAAAAAAAAAAACTGTAGAAGGGAAGGGATCATGCAGGACTGGGCAGAGGGAGAAATTGAGCTAAGATGTCTTCTCAATGGAGACCTTAGCTGACCTTAAGATAATCGGGAAGCTTCGATGATCTCCAGAGTTGTCTGAAGTTGAGAATTGGGGGATTAACTATTTTTTTGTAACCATCATCTAAATTAGATACTGAATGTACCCATTGTGCCAGGACTGGGGTGGCTTATGACAGATACTGACTGATGCCAAATGACTGAGGATTTTATCTCTCAAGTTGTGTAGTGCTTTCTTTGATGCATGCTATTAGTGAACAGGAACATCTTTACCCTTTCTGCTTACTTCCACATGTCCATCCACATGTCCCCACACCTGGTCTCTGATATATCAATCATTGCCCATCTAGGCTGAGTCATTCTCTACTGCCCAGGAGCCTATGTATATTCTAATTGCAGCTCTCTTCTCTTCCACACACAATAGATAACCAGCTGTGCTATGTAGACCTTTAAATATTTTTAGAGGAGAAATGGATTTGTCTTTAACCTTTTCTCTTATAGCTTCTGGATTTCATGACACAATTATAAAGATTTCCCATTACAAATTTTAAAATTCATGAAATTTCAACATAAGTTTTAAACTTTTAAAAATCCTTTTAAAATCCTTTTTTATCCTTTGAAATTTATTATGGTATTAAAAGTGAGTGAGTTGAGGACCTAGTGCTATTCATTCAAAAGGCTAGTCAGTAATCTCAGTAATGTTTAATACTTTATAATTTCACCATTGAAATGAAATGCTACCTTATCATATGTTAAATTCTCTGATGAATTTGTTAAATACGTTTTTAAAACTTCATAGTACTAAGTTGTCTTTGTATTTCTGAAATAAATCTTACTTGCTCATGATTTCTTATTTTTTATGTTTCATTGAATTTTATTTACTAATATTTTATCTAAAAATATTCATCTATTCTCAAACATGAAAATTGCCACTAGTCTTTATTTTGCTGTGCTTTAGTCATAGTGTTTTGTGTAGTAAAAAAGATGTGGAATCCTTGATTCTAGCCTTGGTCCCCAGGATAAAGCTGAAAGTATACCTCTTTAAACTGCGTGTGTGTGTGTTTACTGGAAGAACACTCTCCAAGTGTGCATTGGAGATAGCGAAATGGGATAACACACTCAGGTAACCTTACTACAAGAAGAGAGGAAAGTGCCTACATCCAGAGAGCAAACAAACTATATTAGCTATCTATTGCTTGTGCAACAAATTACCAAAAAAGTTAGTAGCAGCCGGGCATGGTGGCTCACGCCTGTAATCCCAGCACTTTGGGAGGAGGCGGGCGGATCAGGAGGTCAGGAGATCGAGACCATCCTGGCTAACACGGTGAAACCCCATCTCTACTAAAAATACAAAAAATTAGCCAGGCGTGGTGGCAGGTGACTGTAGTCCCAGCTACTCTGGAGGTTAAGGCAGGAGAATGGTGTGAACCTGGGAGGCAGAGCTTGCAGTGAGCTGAGATGGCACCACTGCACTCCAGCCTGGGTGACAGAGCGAGACTCTGTCTCAAAGAAAAAGTTAGTAGCTTAAGACAACACACATTTATTTTCTCACAGTTTCTGTGGGTTAAGAGTCTGGGTGTGGCTTAGATGGGTCCTCTGCTTAGTCTCTCACAGGGTTGTGATCAAAATATTGGCCAGGACTTGGCTCTTATTAGAGGTTTGGCTGGGGGAAGGATCTCCTTCCAAGTGCCCTGAGGTTGTTGCCAGAATTAATTTCTTTGCGGTGTAGGATTTATGATAGCTTACCTCTTCAAAGCCAGTAATGGAAAGTAAGAGAGAGAGGAGGACAGTAGAGCGTGTTAACATGAAGGAGTCTTAGATAATGTAACATAATCAGGATAGTGACATCCTCTCACCTTTGTTATATTCTACTGGGTAGAAGTAAGTCACAGGTCTCACCCACACTCAGTGGGAGGAATCACAAAAGGACCTGAACACCAGGAGACAGAGATCATGGAAGCCACCTTGAAGTCTACCTGCCATATACACTAAGTGTGACTGCACACCTCACCTCTTGCCTCACAAAATCACTTGAGGAGGAATTCTGTGATGAAAATGTAAATTTGCTGCCAGGTAAATAGAGACCTTACTTGAGCTGACAAAACCCAGACTGCCTGTCAAGTATTTCCCTTCTAAATTCTCATCTACAAAATGCAATTAAAAAATCACCAATCATTGGAGAAAAACCAATCTCATAAGAGAGGTACCAAACTCACTAAGCACAAAAACTGACATCTGAGATAGTAGAATTAAAGAAGGGAAGTAGGAAATATAAACACTAGTATTAATTTCTCAGAGAGATTCAAGAGACTATCACATCCATAAAAAACTGCTAAGAAAAATATGAAATCAGAGGACCTAAAATTTTAAAGTATGATTGCAGAATAAACCCATTCAATAAGTGGGCTGAAAAGCTGAAGACTGAATTAGAATACTAGAAGCAGAGGACTCTTCCAGAATGCAGAATAAAAGGATGAAGAGATGTAAAGCATAATAAATAGACTAAAAGCCAGGGAGGATAGACCTTTAAGTTACAAAACTGATAGCTGTTTCAAAAGGAGATAAAAGAGAATAGAAGGAAGAGAACAATAACAGAAACAACAGAAGAAAATTTTCTAGAGCTGAAGACAGATGTAGAGTGCTGAATAGTATTAAAAAAAGATCCTCCTATGACACATTAGGTAAAACTCTAGTATCCCAAGTATAAAGAGAACATTCTTGAAGGTTCAAGAAGGAAGAAACAGCATTTCAAAAACAAAAACAGATTACATATATATCTGACTTCTCAATAGCAATACTGGATATAAAGAGAAAATAGAGTTCAAAATTCTGAAAGAAAATTATTTTGCACCTAAAATCCTTTATTCAGAGAAACTATCAGTCAAGTATGGACAAATTAAAGTCATTTTCATATATATAAGTATTTAGGAAATTTATCATTCAGAGCCCTTATCTGAAAGAATTATTTAAGGATGTACTCCAGCAAAATGAAAATGATAGATCAAAGAAAAAGGAAAATATGGGACGTAAAAAGTGGTGACACAATAAACCAACAAATCATAGAATTAAGAATAAAGAATTTTGATGCATAATACAAAAGGGATAACAGTTTGGGAAACAATCTCCAGTGGCTTTCAAAGCAGGAAGTGAGAGTGGGGATCTGGGAATAGAAGTGAAACATGCTAAGGGTTTTAATAGGGCTTAGAAGTTAAAAGGAGGATATGGATATTGATTAACTACCACTGTGGAGAAAAAATAGAAAATATAGAAAAAATCGAATAATGAAACTTCATGAATTTCACAGAAGTTAGACAAAGGATAGAAAAAAACTCAAGAAAGCATAACAATAGAAAACACAAAATATGGTGGCAAAAATAAACTCAAGTATTAGTATTCAGATTACCTGTGAATGAGTTAAACTCCTCTATAAAAAGGCAGAAACTATAGCTGCAATTTAGTGAGTGTTATTATGATTTAGGCACTGTGCTGAGCACTTTAAATAGACAATTTTATTTAAAGCTAACAATAAACTCTGCAAGGTATGTTCTATTTTTATTCTCATGTTAAAGATGAGACCCTGAGACTTAAGAGAGATTAAGCCATTTGTTTCAAGTGAGAGGCCAGATTTGAACCCATGCTCTTTGATGGTTAAGACCCATGCTCTTGATCATTCTATTAAACTACCACTCAGCTTGGTTTAAACAATTACTTACACGTTATTTGTAAGAGATAAACGAACGCAAAACAATATATAAATTCTGAAAATAAAGAGTTGGAAAAAGATCTATAAGGCAAATGATAACCAAGATGAAAGGAGGCAGGGACAATGATATTAATACCCATGACATATGATGAGAACAAAACAATTTTGAGAACAGTGTGTATAGTATATACTGTTTGTATATACTATTCTGTTTATGTTAAAAATATATGTGTGTGTATGCTGTAGAATCAGTAGTGGCATGAAGGGGGTATGTATTTAGATTGTTTGAGTTGTATAATGCTGTTTTACTTGTGTAATTAAAAAAGATTAAAAAAATGAGAAATAAGGTTTTTTTTTTTTTAAACTGGAGAATAGGCAGGTGTCCAGCTGTGTAATGCAAACCAAGAGAGAAACTAGGGAGAGAGGCTGTGGATTACGTTGGGTGAATACAAAAATAAGCCTTAAAAGTGGTGATAAAAGGGGGGATATTTTTCAATAGAGGTGTCACGAAGCACCTTCACTCATCAAACTTTGACAATTTCCCCTCTCTATGTGTGTGTCGGGGGGGGGTGGTGAGGGTGGAGGATCAGGAGGCAATGTGTGAGAGTGACAGTGTCAGCCACGTGTCTTCTGTTCAAAGCAATGCAACGTTTTCAATCAGAAAGGAAAAATATGAAAAAGAAAAACCCTCAACTTTTCTTATTTCCTCTGAATTGGGTTGTCCGTCCCTTTGCAGTTGCTATGACAACAGCAGCCCTCCTCCTTCTTCATCTGGATCTATTTCCAAACCGAAAACAATGAATGTGAAAGATCAGAAAATAGGAAAAGCAAGTAGGCATTAAAAGCATTAGGATGATTTACCCCAGAGAAGAGAATGCTAAGAGGTGGCAATTATATTGTTCTGAGCTATTAAAGGTGACTACCACATAAGTAGTTCCCTGCTTGGGCCCAAGATAAAATCAGATTTATTTTAACTGGAGGGAAATAGCTTTAGAGAGAAGAAGTCCCTGATAGAAAGTTCTGTGGGACTGCTTTGGTTCTGTCAGGGTAGAGTAGTGAGGAGGCTCTGAAATTTTTGTATCCTACGGTGGTTATTATTTTCCTCTAAAAAGTTCTTCATCAGTGAAAGAACAACAACCATGACAACCAACATGTGGTGCTTATTCTGTGTTGAGTACCACTCCAAGTGTTTTATATTTATGATCTCACTTAGTCTTTACAACAGTCCTACGAGAAAGATACCATCGTTATTCTCATTTTATGGATGAGAAAACTGAAGGTCAGAGAGCTCAGCAATTTGCCAAAGGCCAAACAGCTGATGAATGGCAAAGCTGGGATTTGAACCCAGGACATCTGTATTTTTAAGCAGTGGTAACTTCTCACAGTAGATAATCTCTCACTTGAAATGGTTCTGGTTGCACTGGGGTCTTGGAAGGAATCCTGTATAAAGCCTTAGCTGACATGAGTTCTAATTTTATTTATCCATTCATTGAGTCATATTTTTAATAACTATTTATTGAATACTATATGCAATTTCTAGGCAGGCACTGGGGAAACAGCAGAGAACAGGACAGACAAAGTCTCATCAAGCTGGTAGTTTAATGCAGGACCACAAACCTGAACAAATAAATTAATAGGATGATTTCAGGCACTAACAGGTGCAGTGAGGGAAATAAAACTGGGCAATGAGATAGAGAAGTGGGTGGGTGGGCTGCTTTACACAGGATGGCTGGAGAAGACCTTTCTGAGGAGGTGACAATCTGAACTGAGACTTGGATGATGGAAAGGGACTGGTACTGTGCAGATCTGGAAGAAGGGTCTTCCGGGCAGAGAAGGAGCAAATGTAAATTTGGGAACAAGCATGAAAGCAGGACAGTGAGGTTAGAGCACGGTGATCAGGGCCAGGACAGGGGTTGCAAGTTGGAGGTGGCTTCGGATAAATTTTGAGAGTTTGGATTGAGAGTCAGGGTTACCACATGGGGCTGCGCTACTGGCATCTGGTGGGTGGAGGCCATGGATGCTGCTTACCACCCTGCAAAGCACAGGAGTCTCCAGCTTACAGAATGGTCCAGCCCCAAATGTCCATAGCGTCAAGGTTGAGAAAACTTGATGTCTCTATATAAGCCAAGGAAAGGAGATTATAAGCTTATAAGCCAAGGAAAGGAGATTGAAATTTATTTGAAGTGGGAGAGAATTCTTCAGATGACTTGAAGCAATAGAGTTTCTTTCAGGGATTTACATTTCAGAAGACAACTGGCTGCAGAATGGAAAATTGATTGTAGCAGATCGAGAGTAGAAGCAGAGAGAAGAATGAATTTTTTTTAACTGTCTAATTTTTATAGTCTTAGCAGTACTTAGGCCAGATGAATGGAAATGGTGGAGTGGTTTAGAGGAGCAGCAGTGGTGACAAAGGGGTTTTCACTCTTCACCTTTCATCATTTTTGGCAGGATTTGGCAGACAGAGGGGACCAGTCTTGCTGATGGATTGGGTATGGGTCTGCAGGAAAGGAAAGAATTAAAGATGAGTTTCAGGTTGTGGCTGGTGCAACTGGGCACATGGACATGAGCCGTGAACTTACATGGGGAGAAATGAATTTGGGGATAATGAAGAAAAACCAAGAATTTAGATTTGACAAAACTAAATAAGACATAGTTATATGAGGAGGTATCACATAGGCTGTTGGAAATACAGTCATGTATGTGATTGGCCTCACTGGGCCTTTATTTCCTCCTTTGGAAAATAAGCAAAGGGCTCTAAAATTCAATGATCCTAGAGCAATCAGGCCTGGAGATGAGAGATTGGCTTTGGTAGACTTTGGCAATATCATCTAGTTCTGAGACACTCATCTGTATCTCACTAGGTCCCTCAGAGCACCATTATGAAGGTAGACAAGAGATGAGGAAATTAGTCCCATTTTGCAGAAACCGAGTTATGCTGCATAAGAACTGACGTTTGTGTGGAGCCAGAGTAAGTGAGTTGCTGAATAATAGCCTGGGAGCATCCTTTAAACTAGGTGTGGGATCTCCCCAGCAGCTGAGGGAGATTAATAGAAATAAAATCACACCACCCAACAAAAGGGGCTGTCTGGACCTCCAAGGAGAAGGTAGGACTTGGAAGATTATAACCTGTGATTCTCAGCAATTTCTTTCCCAGTGGCTCAAAGGCTATTCTCTGCATCTCCTCCCAAATCCACTGTGGTCTCGTATTCCCGACAAGGTTTGGAAAGACCTGAAGCAAGTAAAATATCTTGTAAATTTGTTTGCTGTTTCCTTGGTATCTATCCTCACGCTGAAAAGGGGCTCATTCTTTGACGTTACCTGGAGCCAAGGGAGCTGAGACATATTTTGCAAAAATGAGATGGTGTGAGAGGAAAAGAGGAAGATTGAGACTGAAGTTCCTTTTGTTTTTGTTTTTGGAGGGTAGGGCAGTAGCAGGGAAGACACCACATCCTCTGCTTCTGTGAGTGATGGAGGTCAGGGAGAGCCCAGGGGAAATAATCTGACTCAGTTACTGGTAATTAAAGGAAGAATGTCAAGTCTCCCTGAGGATCATTGCTTATTGGCGAAGCAGGGAGCAGTCTTGCTTGCAGCTACTTACAGGAGGAAAAGTAAAATGAGCCCTGTGTTGACAGTGTTCTGAAGCCAGAAAAACATTCTACGAAGGGCATTGCCTCCAAGACTTGCTGGATTTATTCTGTTGAATCATAAAGCTAAGCCAAAAAAGAATCTTAGCAATTAGTTTAAGAGAGAGAGAGAAAGAGAGAGAGAAACTAATGCCAGCAAATATTTTTTCCAGTGCTTGCCACATGCTAAGCTCAGTGTTATGAATGCATTGACAAAATTAGGGTCTAGAGCTATTTTAGGCTTCTGGTCAGTATGGTTTTTATCATAACTATCCAACTTTGCCATGGTGGGGTGTAAGCAGCCACAGCCATATGTAACTGAATGAGTATGGCTGTGTTCTGGTAAAACTTTCTTTATGAAAACAGATGATGGGCTGGATATGGGCTGAGCTATAGTTTGCCAACCCCTGGTTTAGAGTATGGTTCTTACACCACACTGTGCACCAGGGTCATGTGAGAGCTTTATAAGTAATGCTGATGTCAGCCCTATCTCCAGAAATTCTAAGTGTGGTCGGGAGTGGGGTCTGGGCATCAGTTGTTTAAAGAAACTCTTCAGGTAATTTGAGGCACAATCAGGGATTAGAATCAATGGGTTTAGGGTTGTGGTTTTTGCCTGGTTACACAACAGAATTTTGTGTGTGTGTGTGTGTGTGTGTGTGTGTGTGTATGAAGAATACTTATGTCTGGCACCACCCTTAGAGATACATGTGTAATTGGTCTGGATGTGGTCTGGGGTTCAGAAATTTTTAAAGTTTCCCAAATGTTTCTACTGTAAAGCCAGAGGCAATTTCAATACAGTGTGATAGTTGTGGGACAGGAGCAATTTCAGCAAGTGAGTTATTTATTCATTGAACCCTTACATTGTAGTTTCTATGTGCTAAGCAAGTGTTCTAAGTGTTGATACAATGAATTTATTTAATTTTCGTGATATTTTCTAAGATAGGTACGATTAACATCCCCATCCCGCAGTTGAGTAAACTGAGGTGCAAAGAGTTTAACTGGGAGCAAGGGACATATTTTGCTGGAAGGTGTTTTAGGAAAAACTCCTAGGAGAAGGTGATGTCTAAGAAGGACATGTGTAAGAGAGCCAGGTACACATAGGGTGCAGGAGGAAAGTAGAGTGAGGACTGCACCCTAGATATAGCCATGCCAAGGCATGGAGGTGAGAGATGGTGATACAGGGCAGGTGAGCCCAAAAATTGGGGCTTAGCCAGGGAGGGTTCTTGGCTTCACCCAGCAAGGAATTCAAGGGTGAGCCAGTGGTGTTAGACAGCAACTTTTACTGAAGCAGCAGTGTACAGCAGCAGCAGAAGTATCGCTTCTTGCAGAGCAGGGCTACCCAATAGGCAGTGGGCCCAGAGTAGCAGCTCAGAGGCAGGGCTGCAGTTATATTTATACCCACTTTTAATTACATGCAAATCAAGGGGAAGATTATGCAGAAATTTCTAGGAAAAAGGTGGTAACTTCTGGGTCACAGAGTCATTGTCAAGGAAAGGGATGGTAACTTCTGGGTGTTGCTAAGGTGATGGTAAACTGACATGGGACACTGGTGGGTGTCTCATGGAAAGCTGCTTCCACCCTCTCCCTGTTTTAGCTAGTCCTCAGTTTGGTCCGGTATCTGAACCCTGCCTCCTATGTCAACAGCATGGCATCTTCTGTAAACAGTGAGTATGCAAGTTGACTTTACTGGGGTGCAGAGTGTATTGTGTTCTCAGGGACCTCAAAAAAAGTTTTTTTCAGTTGAGTGTTGAGTGCTGGGATGAATTAAGAAACCCGTTTCCCATTTAGAAAAAAAAAGTGCAGCTTATTCTCAGGGCAAATGGGAAATAGGTTAAGGAATGAAAAAAAGGGGATGAAATGAGAGTCAAGAGTGAAGCTAATTCCTGATAGAACCTTGAAGAAGAGAAGAAATACATGGTGGTAATAGGAAGCAGAGATGGAATTAAGGGCAGGATTTATCTGAACTGGGAGAGACTTGAGTAGGTTTAGTGACTGGCAGGGGACAGAGCAAAGGGAGAGGTTGAAAATGCAGGTGAAAGGGGTGAATGATGTACAGTGTTCTTGAGAAGAAGTCATAGGATCTAGAATGTGTGAGGAGGAAGGACCTTCTTCCTCTGGGAAGGAAAGGATTGTAGAGATGCATATATTTTGTAGGTGAGTGGGTAGATAGGCAGAGGAAGTGCTAGCTGATGTTTTTTCACTTGTGGCAATTTTGGTTGTAAGGAACAGAAACCTACTTAAGCTTGCACAAGAGAGGTTATCAGTTAGAAATGCATGCAGAAATCCAAGTATAGGTGCTTAGTCCAAAAGAAATCTTATGTTTTTCTCAAATATTGAGAATCTAGAGTAGGCAGATCAGTGATAGTATCAGCTACTTAAGGAAATAATAAATAACTGAAGCTCTTTCTAGATATCTGATTGACCAGACTCAGTGTGTAAATTTTGCCCTCATGTCCACATGATGTTTACTGTATCTCAAGCATCATGTCTGGATTCCAAGCAGGAAAGAAGTGCTGATGTGGTTTGGTTGTGTCCCCACCCAAATCTCACCTGAAGTTGTAGTAATCACATATCAAGGGTGGAGCCAGGTGGAGATAATTGAATCATGGGGGTGGTTTTCCCCATACTGTTCTTGTGGTAGGGAATAAGTCTCACCAGATCTGATGGTTTTATAAATGGCTGTTCCCCCTGCACAAGCTCTCTTACCTTCTGCCAAGTAAGATGTGACTTTGCTCCTCCTTCACCTTCCACCATGATTGTGAGGCCTCCCCAGCCATGTGGAACTGTGAGTCAACTATACCTCTTTCCTTTATAAATTACCCAGTTTCAGGTATGTCTTTGTTTGCAGCATGAGGACAGACTAGCACAAGTGCAAAAGATACGTATCAGTTGAGACTCTTCATTTTTTTCAATCAGGAAAATTTTTCCCTGGAGACAGTGGCAGTAGTTTACCACTTATATCTCATTGGCCAGAGAAGGTCATATAACCCTCCTATTTGCAAGAAGTTTTGGGGAGACAAATATATTTATTTTATTTTTAAATTTTTTAAGAGACTGGGTCTTGCAACATTGCCCAGGCTGGTCTTGAACCTCTCGGCTCAAACAATTCTCCTGCTTCAGCCTCCTGAGTAGCTGGGACTACAGGCTCATGTCACTGCACCTGGCAAAGGTAAGTATATTTCATTGGTGTACAGTCCCCCAACAAAATCAGAGTGTTATTCAGGGCAAAAAGGAGAAGGGAATGTGGATAGGCAAATAGCCAGGTCTACTGCAGAAGAATGCATGAAAAATCTCACCTGGGTGTGGCGACTCATGCCTATAATCCCAGCACTTTGGGAGGCTGAGGCAGGAGGCTCATGTGAGGCCAGGAATTCAAGACTAACCTGGGAAACATAGCAAGACCCCATCTAGACAAAAAATTTTAAAAAATGTAGCTGGGTGTGTTGGTGTGCACCTTTAGTCCCAGCTACTTGAGAGGCTGAGGCGGGAAGATCACTTAAGACCAGGAGTTTGAAGCTATAGTTACCTAAAATCAGGCCACTGCACTTGAGCCTGGGCAACAGAGTGAGACCCTGTCTCTAAAATAAAATTTTTAAAAAAGTCTCAGAAAATCCATCTAACCAACTGAAGTAGAGCCAGACCTTACAGAGTTTGGAACTGGGAGCTAAGATGCTCCCTGTCTAATGAACAACAGGGAATTGCTTTCTTTTCCCTGGGCGTCCACTCTGGTTTCCTTTCTCCACTCATCAGCATCTTCTGTTTATATGTTCTTTCTACTTGATATTAACCTTCACATACCCACATCATGCTGGCTGCCCACATCACTTTCTTTCAGCTGCTTCAGTTTTGTAATTCCAAATTCAGGCAAATATCAGATTGGCTGATCCTAATTTTGTGAGCCAGGCTTACAAATTATTCATGACTGGCTAATCAATGGATGATGCATTGGACAGTGGAAGGGATTATGTGACTTGAATGTTGGCCATGCTGTACATGCATACATGCTACAGGAACCATGTAGGGTAGTTTCCCCTTGAAGTTATGAGGAGGGGAGGTAATACAGGATTTTAACTTACTTTGGGAAGTAGAAGGTCAGATCTTGTTCTAAGGGTGATCAGAGAAGAGGAAGTTAAGAAAATTTATGCTATAGTTTGGATATTTGACCTTCATCCTCATGTTGAAATTTGATTCCTGGTGTTGGAAGTAGGCCTAGTGGAAGGTGTTTGGGTCATGGGAGTGGATCCCTCATGAATAGATTAACTCCCTCCCTGAGTGGGAGTAATGAGCAAGTTCCACTGTATTAGTTCTCTTGGGAGCTGGTTGTTAAAAGGAGCCTGGCAACTTGCTCCCCTCTTTCTTTCTCTCTCATTATGGGATCTCTGCACATGCCAGTCCCCTTGGTCATCTACCATGAGTGGAAACTCCCCGAAACCTTCACCAGAATCAGATGCAGGTGCCATGCTTCTTGTACAGCTTGTGGAATCATGAGCCAAATAAATCTCTTTTCTTTAGAAATTACCCAGCCTTGGGTATTTCTTTATAGCAACACGAATGGACTAATACAGTTCAGGAGACTACAGATCTGAAACAACAATGGAAAAAGAAACCCAGAAGATATTCACAACAGCATGAAGGGCTCAGATGAGTTTTGAGACCAGAATTTTGCAATTATTCCATTCTTTGTAATTATATGATTTCTTCCAGCAGAGCTCACAGCTAGTGAAGATGTGTGGGAGGCAATTACTGGATTCATCCAGGGCTGGCATTTTTCCAGGTAGGTGAGAAAGTCAGACATTGATGCAAAAGATTAAAATATTAAAAAGGAAGCTAGGATGATTGTCAGCTGTTGCCAAAAAGAAATCTTAGAATTTAAGATCTCAGAAATGTGAGATTTCTTGTTGGATGGATGACTTTATGGTCTGGGGTGTGATCATGAGAGAAGATGGTCAAAGAAGAGTGGAGGTGAAGGCCACTGAGTTGAGTGGGCAAAAGATTTGAGAGGCATAGATAGTGAATGGGGTGCTCAAATGGATACCAAAGTCACTTGGGATAGTGGTAGTGCTTGGAACAGAGAAGAAAATGGTACACCAGGATATTTAGTAAAAAAGGAGAGTGGCTAGGAATGAGTGGGTAACTATAATGTAAAGTCATAAAGAGTTAAATCTAGAATCATTTTTGATCCTTCTTTCTTTCTCACTATCCATACCCAACAAATCACCAGATCTTATAAATTCCATCTCATAAGACTTTAATCGAACCCATCTAAGTCTTCTATTTCCACTGGCATCACCCTAGTATAAGTCATTATACATTTCCTCCCACCTTTACTATTATGATAACCACCAACAAACACTTTTGAGACTCTCCAAGCCATTATCCGCATTGTGATTTATAATTTGTGAAATTACGAATCTTATCACTGCTTAAGACTCTTCCATGTCTTCCCACTGCTCTTAGGATAAAACCTATGTGGGAAATTGTATCAGTGTTCAAAATATTTGATGCTCTTCCTGGATTAGGATTCTACTTCCCTGTCTCACTAATGTCAAGCATGGCCATGTGACTTGCAGGGACCCTCCATGCAGGAGGATTATATATTCCTACTCTGTTGAACACCAAGGTAGCCATGTGGCTTGCTTTGGCTAATGGAATGTGGGCCAAAGTGATGTGTGTTATTTCTAAGCAGAAGCTTTAAGGGCCAGATATATGGCTTCTCTTTTCTCTCCTTTTTCTCTTTTATAAGACTAGCATTGGCCCAGATAAAGACTGATCCATCAGTCCTGAAGGCAACGTGAAGACACGACCCACATGGACATATAACATGAATGGGAAATAAATCACTATTTTAAGACGTTGATATTTATTATTGCAGCAAAACTTAATACGGTCCGTAAGGCTCTGAGTGATTTAATGATTTGGTCCGACTTCTCCAGCCTTATCTCTCAAACATCTCCCCCTTTACATCACTTAATCTTATTTTTCTTCCAGATCTCAACTTAAATGTCACTTCCCCAGAAAAGTCTTTTCTACTTCCCTTCTCCCTCGCAGCTCTGGACTAATTTAGATCACCTATTTTTCTAGTTCATAACACCTTGTTCTTTTTATTCATGTCACTCAAACACAGTCTGTAATTTTTTTTTTTTTGTGAGTGTGATTATCTGTTTACCCCAGGAGAAGGTAAGTTCAGAGAGGGCAGGTATTATGTGGGTGTATTTCTTCATTATATTGCTGTGCCTAGTATACAATAAGCACTCAATTAAAATGTCTTCATCAAGTGGACAGATTTGAGTCCAGATTACAGGTGAGCCCAGAAGTCAGAGACAGTCTGATGCATCAAATATGAAGAGGTAGGGTGGAAAGCAAGAAATGGATCCAGTGCAAATGAAGACAGGTTGTGGATCAAAGGGGGTGGTGGTACATGGAGAAATAATCAGATGCAAAGGTTTACAAAGGAGAGGTCACTTATAAGATGCCAGATGCCATTTCTACAGGCAAGGAGGTAGCTGTTCAGGGCAAAGAGCTGATGTGTACACTAAGCTACCACCCAGCCCTCCCTCTCTCCTTTTCTCATTTTGTTTTTTCTCATTCCATCAACTTGTGGAGCATCTTCTGGATATTGGGCTTTTTGGAGGACGCAGTAATAAATGAGTTAATAGCTAGTTTCATGAGATTACCAAATGGAGAAGACAGATATGAACCTAATAAGTCTGGCACAGTGGCTCACGCCTGTAATCCCAGCACTTTGGGAGGCTGAGGCAGGAGGATTGCTTGAGCCTAGGGGTTCGAGACCAGCCTGGGCAACATGGTTGATATGGTTTGGCTGTGTCCCCACCCAAATCTCACCTTAGATTGTAATAATCCCCGCATGTCAAGGGCAGGGCCAGGTGGAGAGAATTTAATTATGGAGGTGATTTCCCCCATACAGTTTTGCAGTAGTGAATAGTCTTACGAGATCCAATGGTTTTATAAATGGGAGTTCCCCTGCACAAGCTCTTTTGCCTGCTGCCTTGTAAGGGGTGCCTTTGTTTCTCTTTTGCCTTCTGCCATGATTGTGAGGCTTCCACAGCCATGTGAAACTGTGAGTCCATTAAATCTCTTTTCTTTATAGATTACCAAGTCTTGGATATGCCTTTACTAGCAGTATGAGACCAGACTAGTACAATAGTGAAACCCTATCTCTACAAAAACAAAACAAAACAAAAACCAAAACACCCAGAATTAGCCAGGTGTGGTGGTGCATGCCTGTGCCCCCAGCTACTTGGGAGGTTGAGATGGGAGGATCACCTGAGCCCGGGAGGTGGAGGTTGCAATGAACTGAGATGGTGCCACTGCACTGAAAAAAACAAAAAACAAAAAACAAAAAACAAAACAAACGAGAAAAACAGTGATAGATGAATCTTTCTTTCAAAAGAGAAATTCAGAGACATGGGAAATTTCAAAGAGAAATAAGCCTCTCTTCACCTTTCCTGTCTCTATTCCTTCTACTCAAGTGTCAGGACATTGCCATTGATTCAGAGAATCCATTTCCAGAATTTTATTTATTAAAATTTAAAACTTTAAAATCAAAGTAATAGTTATACATGGTAACAAGTCATATAATACAGCAATATTTACTGACAAAAAGCAACAGCCTTTCATTCCACCTGAAGTCTTTTCCCTAGAGGCGACTTTTTCTTTTTTTTTTTTTTTTTTAACTATTTCTGTTTTTAGTTCTGCTTGTTTTTCCACTAGAACTTTGAGCACTATACTTACATCTCTATTTTTTTGGCTTATCTACTGCCGGCAATTTTTATTTCTGTTTACAGTGTTCTTCTCCTTAATCTTTGCCTGCCCCAATTTTACTCATTCTTTGTGGCCTCAACTGAGGAACCACTTTATTTAAAAAGACCATAATCCCGTGGTGATAGCAAATTTCTCCACTGATCTTCTGGTGGTCATGAGATACTGTGGTCTAGAGTCACTCAAGATGATAATAACATTATTTCTGTCTGGGTCCTGTTCATTTCATGTGAAATGTCACAGGCATGTTCAGTGGGATGCTGCTGGTATATACGGGGAAGGAGACAGATGAAGGAATATGGGTGGGGCAGTAACAGCACCAGCTACACTTCCACATTCTTCATATTAATTCCTACAGTCAGTCTTTCATCTGCCTTTCACCGTGTCTTGATGGAACTATATACCTTTGGTATATTCTACCTTGTTTCGTGAGTTCATGTTTTTCTCTTACTTTCCTGTAAGCTTCTGGGGGCAGAAACCATGTCTGATTCATCTTTTTATCCTTCCATGGCTTAGCAGAGGTCCTGTCACAGAGAATCTATTTACTCAATAAACGTTCACAAAATTGAATTGTGGGGGACACCATGGCTCCCCAGAGCACTATTAAATCAGATCCCTTCTTTCTTAACACCACCAAAGGATAATGTCAAGACATGGCATTGATTCGGAGAATCCATTTCCAGAATTTTACCTATTAAAAATTTAAAAAATTCAAATCAAAACAATAGATATACATGGTAATAGGTCATGAAATACAGAAACACTTATTGACAGAAAACAATAGGCGTTCACTCCACCTGCAGTTCTCTCTCCAGAAGCAGCTTTTTTTATTTTTATTTTTTAACTATTTCTGGTTTTAGTTCTTCTGTTTGTTTCCACTAGAACTCTAAATAGTATACTTACATCTCTATTTTCTGACTTATCTACAACAGACAATTTTTATTTCTTCTTTATTATGAAAAATGAAGATTTAGTTCAGACAAATAACCCTTTCCCTTCTGTCCTCTTCTGGGTATTTGGTACATTTGTTTTTGGTTCTTCTAAATTTACATTTTCAACTTTATGCAATATAGTTTGTGAACAGTTTCTATCTTCCCATTTTAAATTTTATCGATGCTTTTTTCCTGCATTCTATTTAAGATGAGAACATTTTTTCCTTTCATTTTTCTTCCTGCCTCTACTCAACTCTCACCCTCCCCTTTTCTGACTGTTACTCTTTTACTCTCATGTTGCCAAGACACATAACAGCTACATTCTGTTTTTTAACAAACAGTTAAGTTGTTCTTTGCCAATAGGTTGACACTGAAAATAGAATACAAACTCATGCTTTCATTATGATAATTATGTAATGGTCATTCACACCTGGAGCAGAGATTGAACTAGAATTATATTTTCTTCTTTACAGATCTAAAGTCACAACCCTTGGGTCACTCAAATAAGAATGTCCTAAGCCTCAAAGTTAAAAGATTTTTATGTTCTTATGGCAGTGGCTTAAAACCACACCACATTTAATTAGCTTCATATTTAGAGCATGACTTTCTCATAGTTTTTTAAGCCTGGAGTTTCTAATTGCTCTTTTACTTGTTGCCAAAACCATAATGTTTCTTTATCATATTTTCAGCTTTTCCACTCTCTCAATCAAATCATTTCTGTGTGTATTGCTTTGGTACATTCTCTCTTTTATTTTATTTTATTTTATTATTATTATTATTATTATTATTATTATTATTATTATTATTATACTTTAAGTTTTAGGGTACATGTGCACAACGTGCAGGTTTGTTACATATGTATACATGTGCCATGTTGGTGTGCTGCACCCATTAACTCATCGTTTAGCAGGTATATTCTCTCTTGAAAGACCTCATGTTAGGAATGGGGAGTGGGGGATGGGGTAGTCTGGCTGCCATATTAAACCATGAATTCTTCTTTATTTTTGAAACATTTTTAAAAGAAATACAATTTTAGGGCCGAGTGCGGTGACTCATGCCTGTAATCCTAGCACTTTGGGAGGCTGAGGTGGGCGGATCACTTGAGGTCAGGAGTTCGAGACCAACCTGGCCAACATGGTTGCAACCCCATCTCTACTAAAAATACAAAAATTAGCCGGGCATGGCGGTGCATGCCTATAGTCCCAGCTATTCGGGAGGCTGAGGTGGGAGAATCACTTGAACCTGGGAGGTGGAGGTTGCAGTGCGCCAAGATCACGCCATTGCACTCCCACCTGGGTGACAGAGTAAGACTCCATCTCCAAAAAAAAAAAAAAAAAAAGAAAGAAATATAATTTTAGATGTGATTGTTACCAACAATTATTCCAGGTTCTGAATGATCCCCATTGCAAGCCTCTGGCTTTCTCACATTTTATCTGTCTCATGCTGGCTTTTCTCATATTTTCAATTTTGTTACTCTTTGTGCCTTCATTTTCTTGCCAGTAAAATGGGGATAAGAAGGTCAAGTTATATCACAGGAAAATGATAGAAAATATAACTCTTGACCCTCTTTTGGAAAAAAAAAATCTACATACAAGCTCTATTCAACACCTACATATAAGGTTATTAAGCTTATAAAAGAATAAACTTAGCTTGGGAGAAATCTTCCTGTGAATAGCATAGGGAGATCCTAAAGTACGTATTTTATTTCTGTGATAGGGGCCATTAATTCATGATCTTTGGATTGGAGCACAGCCTGATATTAGCTTCAGGACCAAGACTTTCCAATGCCTGAGGGTGGAAGCTTAGATGCCATGTTGAACCATATGCCTGATCCTTGGTGGGTGCAAATTCTCTCTCCTGCTTCTCAGTTCTAGTGAAAAATCCCCATGCAGGATTGATACATGGAGAAGAAAAACTCCTGGATTATTGCAGACCTCCTTCCTCTCAAAAGGAGCAGAGATCTCATTAAATCTATATGATCTTATCCTCCACTCTGAAGGCAAACACATGGCTTTGGGTTACTCAGAATTAAAATGATTTGGAAGTTCCTTCCCACTATCCCTTAGAGTCTTGGTTTAAGGGGCATTTAGAGAGATCCCACCTGACTCCGTAGAGTAGGTTAAATTCCCTAGCAACATATGCTTTTAATTGGCCAAGACTCTTTCTTTCTTTTTTTAAGTGGTAGATCCTGAAATCAAACTTGTTTAAGTAGAAAGGGAAATAACTGAAAAGGCCATGTAGCATTCATGGATAGATCCATGGTGGGTATAGGGGCTGAGTTTATATTATGAAGCTTGTCTGTCTCTCGTTTTTTCTTAACATTTGCTGCTGTCCCCATCTCTTACCTCCCCTTCCTCTCCTTTTCTTCCTCCCCTTCCTTCTCTTCTTCTCCTCTTCCTTCTTCTCTTCTTTCCTTCCTCTCTCTCTCCTTCCCCCCTCCCTCCCTTCCTCCCTCCCTCCCTCCCTCCCTCCCTCCCTTCCTTCCTTCCTTCCTTCCTTCCTTCCTTCCTTCCTTCCTTCCT
>NW_026652507.1:0-43524 GCF_009828535.3 Hylobates moloch
CTTCCTTCCTTCCTTCCTTCCTTCCTTCCTTCCTTCCTTCCTTCCTTTTTTTCTTTCTCTTTCTTTTTTGACAGTTTTACTCTGTCACCAGGCTGGAGTGCAGTGGTACAATCTCGGCTCACTCCAATCTCCACCTCGGGGGTTCGAATGATTCCCCTGCCTCAGTCTCCTGAGTAGCTAGGACTCCAGGCATGCACCACCACGCCCAGCTAATTTTTTGTATTTCACTAGAGATGGGGTTTCACCATGTTGGCCAGGATGGTCTCTATCTCCTGACCTCGTGATCTGCCCACCTCAGCCTCTCAAAGTGCTGTGATTACAGGCATGAGCCATTGCGCCCAGCCAAGAAAGTAGGCTTTCTATTTGCCCTCTCTGGGTATCTAGTATTGGCCAGGACTTTGTCTCTCTCATCTCAGACCAGTCTTGGGACCTGTGCAGCTTGAGTGGGAACTGCTGCTGCAGCACCTGTTTTTTTTTTTTTTTTTTTTTTTTTGAGACGGAGTCTCACTCACAGTCCAGGCTGGAGTGTGGTGGCGCGATCCCAGCTCACTGCAACCTCTGCCTACTTGGTTCAAGCAATTCTTCTCCTGCCTCAACATCCCAAGTAGCTGGGATTACAGGTGTGCACCACCATGCCCAGCTAATTTTGTATTTTTAGTGGACATGGGGTTTCACCATGTTAGCCAGGCTGGTCTCAAACTCCCGACCTCAGGTGATCCGCCTGCCTCGGCCTCCCAAAGTGCTGGGATTACAGGTGTAAGCCACTGCACCTGGCCCAGCTCCTGTTTTATTGGTGCTGCTGCCAATGGTGGTCCCTTGGCTGCTGTGGCCCAAGACAATTCTACTTCTTCCGATGTGGCCCAGGGAAGCCAAAAGATTGGACACTTGTTGCTCTGTTCCTCTGCCCTACCCATGGCCACCGTCCTCATTAGGGCCTTCATAATGTCTCATCTGGATCACAGCGCTAATCTCTGAAGTGGTCTTGCTGCACTTACTGGTCTCCCTCAGTCTCAAATCCATATTTCACCCAGAGAGATAGTTCTAAAGCACGAATCTGATCAGAAAGTGTTCTGTTGAGTGCCTCTGGGGCTCCTCACAGGATTTAGGCTTCGGTTCAGTCTTCTTATGTTAACCCACAGGACCCCTTGTAATCAGTCTTGTGACAACTTATCTTCTGCTTTAGCTGTTTGGTGTGCCGCCACATTCATTCATTTACTGAACATTGATCAAAGGCCTGGCACTGTTCTTTCCTGGCACTGGGAATAGAGTAGTGAATAGAAACAAAAGCCCCGACCGCATGGAACTTCATTCTCATTGGAGAGACAGAACATAGCAGAAGGCAGTAAATACAGCGGAAAGAAACAAAGCGAGAAGGGAGTCAGGAGAGCGGGGAGGGCTCTCTCTTGAAAGGGAGGATTCTTAAAGGAGAGTGTTCAGGGAAAACCTCACTGGGGAGGTTATGTTTGAATCCCGACTTGAAGGAATTGAGGGAGCAAGCCACTTGGGATCTAGAGGAGGGAACAGTATGTGCAAGGGCCCTGAGGTGATTTCAAGGATTGGTAAAAAAGTGAGTGTGGCTGAAGCAGAAATGCAAAACCACTGGATTTTTCTGAACCTAAGAGTGATGTGCTCTGACTTACATTTTAGAAATGAACTACTGGGTTGGGCATAGTGGCTCACACCTGTAATCCCAGCACTTTTGGAGGCCAAGGCAGGCAGATCACCGGAGGTCAGGAGTTCGAGACCAGCCTGGTCAACATGGTGAAACCTCATCTCTACTAAAAATACAAAAATTAGCTGGGTGTGGTGGCACGCACCTGTAATCCCAGCTACTCAGGTGGCTGAGCCAGGAGAATTGTTTGAACCCAGGAGGCGGAGGTTGCAGTGAGCCGAGATTGCATCACTGCACTCCAGCCTGGACAACAGAACAAGACTATATCTCAAAAAAAAAAAAAAAAAAAAAAAAAAAAAAAAAAGTGTTTTTGGGGGGCGGTGGCTCATACCTGTAATCCCAGCACTTTGGGAGGCCAAGGTGGGTGGATCATGAGGTCAGGAGATTGAGACCACACTGTTAGAGTACAGTGGCATGATCATAGCTCACTGCAGCTTCAGACTCCTGGGCTTAAGTGATTCTCCCACCTCAGCCTCCTGAGGTGCTGGGACTGTAGGTACAACACCACGCCTGGCTGATTTTTAAATTTTTTTTGTAGCGATAGGGTCTCACTATGTTGCCCAGGCTGGTCTTGAACTCTTGACCTCAAGTGATCCTCCCACCTCTGCCTCCCAAAGTGTTGGGATTACAGGTGTGAACCACCATGTCCAGCCATAGTCAACATCTAATTTGGTCCTCATTCTTCTGCTAGGGCTCAGGAGAAGTGTAATTCCAAAACTTTCAGGGGTTCTTCCCCAAATGAGGCTCAGCTCCTGTGGTTTCGCACTTCAGAGTATCTCTAAAGTCCACAGTACTTACAGCAGAGTGTCCTCACATTTCACAAGAAGCCTCAATGGTCTGCTTTCATTTATTGATGAGAAGGGCTGATTTTGCTTCCTAATTTCCTTATTACTAATAGTATCAGTGCCAATAGCATCCTGCTCATTTTACCTTTTCAAGTCTTATTTCTGAGAAGGAGAATGTCTCATTCCTCACTAATCAAATTTTCTTTTTCTTGTAAGCTGGAAAACGATAAGAGGCATGTTCCTATAAACTCCCTGCCTTTCTCCTAATAACTCCCTTGCATCTACTCAACAAGTATTCATTGAGCACCTATTAAGTGCTGAGTATTGCAATTAGTCATGCTCTGTTAGCAGCTATCTTACTACCTTTTTGCTCTGATAAGAGATATCTTAAATGACATAGTCACATTTTCTCAGGGCTTCTAAAGTACATAGTAAAAATACTCAACATGGTTATACAGCAACTTCTCCAAATGTGAAATCTGGAAAGTTCAAAATAAGTCAAGGAGTCTATGTAGGTCCCTCAGTCTTTCCTTTTTTTTCTTTTTTTAAAGCATATACCAGAACTTGTTTAGACTATGTTTTTTGTTTGTTTGTTTGTTTTTTTGTTTTGGCCAAGTCTCGCTCTGTCGCCCAGGCTGGAGTGCAGTGGTGTGATCTTGGCTCACTGCAACCTCCGCCTCCCGGGTTCAAGCAATTCTCCTGCTTCAGCCTCCCAAGTAGCTGTGACTACAGGTTCCTGCCACCTTGCCCAGCTAATTTTTGTATTTTTAGTAGAGTCAGGGTTTCACCATGTTGGCCAGGCTTGTCTCGAACTCCTGACCTTGTGATCTGCCCACCTTGGCCTCCCAAAGTGCTGGGATTACAGGAGTGAGCCACTGCACCCAGCCAGACTATGCTTTTTCATTGCTTTGGATTGACTACACTGTTACACATTAGGTAAAGAGGCAAAGAGTATGTTGTTAGTTCTCACAGCTAACTTGTAATCCAGTGTTGGTCCAAGTTAACTGTACACCAAAACATCACTTCCTGTGTAGATGTTAACAATTACTAATGCATTCCTTGATCAACTGCAACAGTTTTGATGGAGAGACAGTTGAGGTCTGAGATGTGCTAGCTTCCTGTTTGTGTATTTGATCTTGAAGCAGCTGGTGAATCTTCATCCGCTGGTAGAGTCCAATCCATGTTTGTTTCTTTCAGTGGAGAAACTTCCATCATGAACTTTACCACTCTCCTTTCTGAAGGAGGAAGGATGTTGCAAAATTGGCTTGATGCCTATAAATGTCTATTTACTATGCTTCATGAAAAGATGTCTATGATTGAATAATGATGCTTGAGTACTTAGATGACTTCAGTCTGTAGGGGATGCCGCTCTCATTTGCCACCTGAAAAGGTGCAATTACCAAAATTGCTTATAATGCCTCTCCTTTAGGAGTTCACATTAGGAATCCCTTCAGGAGAATTCATTCATGCATTCATGCATGCATGCATTCATTTATCTCTCTCCCCTCAGGTCCTAAAAGCAAGCTTGTTCTACCCATGTGCCATGAACCTATCAACAAAGACGACTCACAAATTTTGATGTCCAAAATTACCTGATCACGGCTGGGTGCGGTGGCTCACACCTGTAATCCCAGCACTATGGGAGGCCCAGGTGGGTGGATTGCTTGAGCCCAGGAGTTCGAGACCAGACTGGGCAACCTTGTCCCTCCTAAAAATAGAAAAATTAGCTAGGTGTGGTGGCATGCGCCTGTAATCCCACCTACTCGAGAGACTGAGGCAGGAGAATCGCCTGAACCTAGGAGATGGAGGTTACAGTGAGCGGAGATCGTGCCACTACACTCCAGATTGCCGACAGAGCGAGACTGTCTTAAAAAAAAAAAAAAAAAAATTACCTGATCACCGGAGATAGACGCAGTGGTGTGCTGGGAAGTGCTTGACAATCAGCTTGCCAAAAAAATGAAGAAATGTTTTATTTGTAGTGATTTTTGATCACTACAAATGTTTTATTTGCTGATTTCTCTGGTATAAATGCTCCTACCATGGTTGATTAGAAGTCACCAATATGATGTCACTGCAGGTGTGCACAGTGGCTCTCACAAATCATGAGCCAGCTCCAGGACCCAGTGGATGTGATCTGCACCCAAATCTCCACCCCTTTGCTGATTTCATTACCTCATTCATACGTGGGCCATCTGCACCCCCCATAAGAGGAGTTCAGGGTTGAGGTGAAGGTGGCATTCATAGCTGAGTGAGAAACAGCCTAATGTAATTATCAGGCAGGTGGATTCTGGTCCATGTCAAGTGCATATGTAGTTCAGATCTCAGCTCTGCCATTAACTATTGTATCATCCTGGACATGTTACTTATCTTGCTGTTTCTGTCTTAACTTGAAAGCAGAGGGCCTCATTGGAATAGCCTATGGACTTAAATGGACTTATATTTGTAAAGTCCTAAGAGTAGTGTCAATCACACAGTGTGTGTCATGCAAATGTTTGTTGAATAAATAAGACTCAGTCCACAAATATTTACTGAGTACCTAGTTTAGGCCAAGTGCGGGCACTAAGCCTTAGGATGTGACAGAGACGGAAACACAGTTTCTCCCCTTAGGAGTTCAGCGTGTAGTGTAGCAGGGGAGACATATTGCACACACATTGCCTTGATGTAAAGAAGAAATGAAAACATCTAACTATTATTGAGAACTATGTGGCAGATACTTCGATAAGTACTTAATATACATTATTTTATTTATTTCCATTTGGTCATCACTTAAGAGGTATCACTTTTTTTTTTTTTTTTCCAGATGGAGTCTCTGTTGCCCAGGCTGGAGTGCGGTGGCACAATCTCGGCTCACTGCAACCCCCACCTCCTGGGCTCAACAATTCTCCTGCGTAAGCCTCCTGAGTAGCTGGGATTACAGGTGTGTGCCACCATACCCAGCTAATTTTTGTATTTTTAGTAGAGATGGAGTTTCACCATGTTGGGCAGGCTGTCTCAAACTCCTGACCTCAAGTGGTCTACCCACCTCGGCCTCCCAAAGTGCTGGGATTACAGGCCTGAGCCACTGCACCCAGCAAGAGGTATCATCTTTGTTTGTAAAACTAACATTGAAGAATTAGTAGTAAAGCTAAGCATTTGAAAACATCTGGCCACTTTTAGTTCTTTTATTATCAAGAGTTCCTTTTGATTATCCATTTTTATGATGGGGCATTTGTATATTTAAATTAACTTTCCTAAGTTTTATACTATGGAAACTTCAAACATACAAAATAGAGCCAATGATATAATACACCTCTAGATATCCATCATCTAACTTCACTAATATGGTTTGGCTCTGTGTCCCCACCAAAATCTCATCTCAAATTGTAATTCCCACATGTCAAGGGAGGAAAGTGATTGGATTACAAGGTCAGTTTCCCTCCTGCTGTTCTCATGATAGTGAATGAATTCTCACTAGATCTGATGGTTTTATAAATGGTAGTTTTTCCTGTGTGCTCTCTGTCTGTCCTGCTGCCTTGTGAAGAAGGTGTCTGCTTCCCTTTCCCCTTCCACCATGATTGTAAGTTTCCTGAGGCTTCCCCAGCTATGTGTAACTGCGAGTCAGTTAAATCTCTTTCCTTTAATTACCCAGTCTCAAGGACGTTCTTTCTAGCATTGTGAAAATGGACTAATACATTCACCAATTATCAACCTATGGCCACTTTTGATTCATTCATGCCCCTGTCTGCTTCTCTCACCTGGATTGTTAAGAAGAAAATTCCAGACATCATATAATTCCATCCACACTACCCCCATTTCCCAGATTAGAAAAGTGAGGCTCAGAGTCAAGGTTACACAGCTAGTAAGTGGCAAAGCTGGGACATGAACCCCAGTCTATTTCACTCCAAAGTCCACACTTTCAATTTTTTTAATTTTGCTAAAATTTGGGGGGAGATTGCAAGTATCCCAAGTAAGGGAAGGAAATGGGAGCACAGAAGCTTGGAAGAAATCCAGGAGAGCTTTGCAAAAAAAAAAAAAATGTAATTTCAGGCTGTTGAAATGGAGGTGGAGATTTTCAGGAGACATAAAAAGCCTACCTTAAGTCACAGAGGAAAATGATTAGGGGTTGGGCTGTGGGTTTGAAGAGAATTATTGAAGGTGTGGGGAGTGGGTTAACTTAATTGGTATCATCTGGGAGGTCTTGTTTAAAATGCTGATTGCTGGGATCCTCTGCAGACTTTCTGGGACTTGGGGCCTCAGGATCTATTTTTAACAAGCTCCCCTGGAGTTTCTGATTTTATTATCCTATATAGTTTGAAAACCAAATGGAGCCATTAGCTGGAACCATCAGGACTGTAGGGATAATCATTCAGCAATTTTATTTTTGTTTCCCACTGTGTGTTCAAACCTGTTATGCAGCCCTGAGAGAAATTCCTGGGAAGCCCCAATGCCTTTCTCGGCTGTTATTAGTCACTTGGTTCTCCAGGCACCTCAAGCTGTACATAGAAAAGTCTCGTTTCAGCAAATACATGTAAGGCCTTAAATTTCATTTAAAGAGGTTTGAAAGGGAATGAAAGCCTCTCTCGTCCTGTGGTAGGGCATGCTTTGGGCTGGCAGCCTATGGTGGGAAAGAAGGGCTTGGGCATCTCTTTCTCTCTTTCCTGGTCCAGGTTTCTCCTTTTTTTTTTTTTTTTGAGACAGGGTCTGGCTCTGTCGCCCATGCTAGAGTGCAATGATATAATCTCAGCTCACTGCAACCTCCTCCTCCTGGGTTCAAATGATTCGTGTGCTTCAGCCTCCAGAGTAGCTGAGACTATAGGTGCCCACCACTCCTTCTGGCTAATTTTTGTGTTTTTCGTAGAAATGGGGTTTCACCATGTTGGCTAGGCTGGTCTTGAACTCCTGACCTCAGGTGATCCGTCTGCCTTGGCCTCCCAGAGTGCTGGGATTACAAGCGTGAGCCACCACGCCTGGCAAGCCTTCTCTTCCTCTTGTCTTACTCATCCAGCTGCCTCCACATTCTCCAGAGCTGCATCAGAAAGAGAGGGAGTGCCTAAAGGATAGAAAAATTCTTTTACTTTAACACTGAAATCTGGACAATAAATGATATCAATTTTCTAGCTCATGAAATTTGTCTTCATATGTGTTTGTCCTGCCCTTTGCTTTGTTTGTTGTTGTTGGACTTTTAATTTTGGCAACTATTTCTTTAAATTTACAAGGACTCAGTTCCTTTGTATTGTGGGCATCCTCATTTCGATTTAAGAATGTGATATCTACTCAAATATCTCTTTATATTAACCATACTTCTTTGAGAAGTCTGTTCTGATTTTTTGTTAACTGTACTTCATTTGGTGTTAGCTCCTCTGTTTATTCAGCCTCCTACCTTCTGTTTCATGCTGTTTGCCTCAACTATTTGGTTGTCTGGATTGAAGTGTGGTTCTTTCAGCATAATTGATAATCAATGTGGCTCAGGCAGTGAATGTGGATTATGGTGACAGGGAATTTGGTGTGGGGAATATGCAGTGTAACTGAGTTTTCCCTTAAAGAATGTAGACAGTGCTTAGCTTGTGGGAGGGATTTGGGGACATTGGTCTGTTTCTCTCTGAAGCCTCAATTCTTACTCATGAATTTCTCCTGTGGCAGAGCCCCTACTGTATTAAGAGCATCGTTCTTCCATCAAGACAGTCAGGCTGGACGCAGGGGTTCACACCTGTAATACCAGCACTTTGGAAGGCCAAGGCAGGCAGATCACCTGAGGTCAGAAGTTCAAGACCAGCTCTGGCCAACATGGCGAAACCCCATCTCTACTAAAAATACAAAAATTATCTGGGCAGGTGACACGTGTCTGTAATCCCATCTACTGGGGAGGCTGAGGTAAGAGAATCACCTGAACCTGGGAGATGGAGGTTGCAGTGAGCTGGGATTGCACCACTGCACTCCAGCCTGGGTGACAGAGTGAGACTCGTCTCAAAAAAAAAAAAAACAAGGCAATCAGTAATGCCAGTATGATTTAATATTTTGTAATGTAAATTGTCATACTAGTAGGCCAAAAAAGAAAAAAACTATATCATTATATCATTTAAATGCAAAAACAGATATTCAGTACATTTTAAAGTCCCATGCTGATTTTAAATATTTAGTTACATAATAATAGGTGGACATGTACTTAACATGACAAAAAATATAAAAATATATAATATATAAATGTACATTTATATACTTCATATAAAAATATAAAATTCACACTCATTTATACACATAGCAAAAAAAAAAAAAAAGCCAGGGCTTTGCTTAAGGGTGAAATGTTGAAACATTTCCTACTAAAGCGAGAAATTAAATGAGGGCTGCAATCACAATTATTAATATCTTTTAAATTATACAAGTAATGCATATTATAATATAAAATTTAAACTTCTCAGAAAAACGTAATAAAAAGTGAAAGCCCTCCCTATAATTGCATGCTCTTAAAATATCAATTCAATCATTTGATGCCTTTTCTCCTAATTTTATTTTCCTAAGAAGATACTAAGATTTATTGCATTTTTTTTTGGATGGGTCACAAAATGGAATCAAAGAATTAGTCAACACACTTAGAAAAGAATATAAAGTAGCATAACAATCTTAATTGAGGACCCAAAATTGTTGTTATTTGTAGATGTTTCAACTATCTATTGATGTGTAACAAACTACCCCAAAACTCAGTGGCTTAAGATAACAGCCATTTTATTTGCTCATGATTCTGCCAATTTGGGTGGGTTTTTCCGTCTTTCTCTCTTTATGGCCTTTGCACGTGGTCTTTCCAGCAATAGAATCAGACTTCTCGCAAGGTGGATTAGGGTTCCCAACGGCATAAAAGCATAAACTGCTGGGCTTCTTAAGGATTAGGCACAACGTCACTTCCATTCCTTTCTATTAATTAAAAGCAAGCCACAGACCCAGCCTAGAACCAAGGGCAAGAGACTACACAAGGATGCAAACACCAGGAGGTGTGGTTTATTGGGACAACAATTTAACAAATTACCATGATAGATAGTAAGACTTTAGTTATAGACACATAAGAGAATCAACCACAACATGATTAGGAATGATAAGAGCGTTTAGTTAAATAATGGATAACAGAATAGATTAAAAACAACAAATTGTTAACTGTATATTACCATATATAATTAGATATATTTTCATATATATTATACATATAATTAGATATTATAGATTATATATTTAATTATACCTACAATGTTACTTATGAAGGTTAATGAAATCAAAGACAGCATTTACAATACCAATAATATATATATATGTGTGTATATATATATATATATATTTTTTTTTTTTTTTTTTTAGACAGAGTCTTGCTCTGTCACCCAGGCTGGAGTGCAGTGGCATGATCTTGGTTCACTGCAACCTCCACCTCCTGAGTTTAAGTGATTCTTATGCCTCAGCCTCCCAAGTAGCTGGGACTACAGGAACATGCCACCATGCCCGGCTAATTTTTATATTTTTAGTAAAGATGGAGTTTCACTATATTGACTAGGCTGGTCTCGAGCTCCTGACCTCAAGCAATCAGTCTGCATTGGCCTCCCAAAGTGCTGGGATTATAGCCATGAGCCATTGTGCCTGGTCCCAATAATAATTTATTTCATGAATATTTATTTTGGCCACTACCACAGAGCAAGTATTATGCTAGGCCACAGCTATATAGAGGTACACAGAACAGACAGAAGTTTTACCCTCATGAAACTTATAGTCTAAAGAAGTGGGCATACACTAAACAAAATCCCTGATAGAGGGAAGAATTTCGTGCATCAGTGAGCTATTGCTTTGATAAATGCTGTGTAATAAACAATCCCGTAATTGTTTTAAATCTTAGTAGTTTAAAGCAATAAACATCTCTTGTTCTGCTCAACAGTGTGCCAGTTGCTTGGGGACAGTGCTGCTTTAGGCTGTGGGTTGGGTTCAGGTCTGTTTCACGTATCTCTCAGTATGGACCAGCAGCAAATCAGCATGCTCTTCTCCCAGATGGCAGAAGTGCAGGCAACTAAGCCAAACCATGCAAGCACATTTAAAGCCTCTCTTTGCATCGTTTGTTTACATTCCATTGGTAAGAGCAAATCACATGGCCAAGTCCAATGTTGATGAGATAAAGATGTGTAATTCTATAACATGGAGGAAATGAAGAATTAGAAACAATAATCTAATAAAACATAGTCAGAAATCTGAAGAACTAATTCTCATGGGGCTCAGGTGTCATGAACAAGAAGGACAGTGGTGGGGTATAAGGCCAAAGACAGAGAGGGGATAGATCATTTAGGGCCTTGCTGGTCTTACTGAAGATGTTGAATTACATCTAAATGGAATACAAAGCCATTGGAAGATTTTAAGCATGGAGGTGATGTGATCAATTTACATGTTTAAAAATATGCTATTGTATAAAGGGTGAATTGGAAGAAGAAAAGAGAAGACATAGACCAATGAAATCTGTTGCAATAAGTTCAGATAGCAGTATGGCTTAGACAAGGAGGGTAGTCGTAGAAAGGAAGAGAAGCCAGTGTGTTTGAAATATATTTTGGAGAGGGTTAGACTTAGTCATGAGTTGGATGTAAGTTTGAGAGAGGACTCAGGAATGATTCAGATTCCTGACAATTGCACTAGGGTGAATACAGACACCTTACTTGCAGTGGGGGCTGGGGAAGTGGTGTCTGGCAAAGGAACAGATTTGAGGAGATAGATTAAAAGTTTAGTTTTAGGCATACTGAAATCCTTATGCTTGTGAGACACTACTCATAAAATATCTGGGGACAAGCTTAACAAGCAATGTGGAGGATCTATATGAATAAAATTATAAACCTCTATTGAGGGACATAAAAGAAGATTTGAATCAATGGAGTGTCAAACCTTGCACTTGGATAAGAAGACAAAATTGTAAAGATGTCAATTCTCACTAAATAAATCTATAAATTCAATGCAATTTCAATCAAATTTCAATAGTACTTTTTTCTTGGAACTTGTCACAATTACCAGGAACATTCTCTAAAAAGAAGAGTAATGAGAAATAACCAGCTCCACCATGTAGTCTAATGCATTATAAAATAATGAAATTTATAACACCAGACTACTGATGCAGGAATAGACTGATAGATCAATGGCATGTAATGAAGTATAGAAATATATCCAAGAATAGATGAGGATTTAGTATATTACAAAGATTGAGCATAGCTAAGTGGGAGAAAAGACAGGTTATTTGTAAGTGGTTTAAGGACAACTGGATAGCTATATGGAGAAAAAAGAAGTGAAACAGCATTTGTAGGTCATTTAGGAAGATTTACTCTTTCTTCTTATTGGCTATATACTGTTCCATAGTTTCAGTATAGCATAACTTATATTCATATTTATGTACTTTTAGCTTTTTTTGTGTTACAAACAATAGTGTGAAAAGGAAATTTTCATATAGCATCCTTGGACAAATGTGTGAATCCTTCTCCAGGATAGATTCCGAGATGTGAGTTTGCTGGGTCAGAAAGTATGTGCTTTTCTAAAAAAAGCACTGCTAATTTTCCCTTTGAAACCTCAAACTACACTCCAGCAGCACTGGGCAAGAAGAGAAAAACAAACGAAACCCAAATAAAATAGATGGATCAAGTTAATAAAAACCAAAGCAGAAATAAATGAAACAGAAAAAACGAGAGTAAAGATGATCAATAAAACCCAAAACTGGATTTTCTTTTTTAAAAGAATGACAAAACACACAAAGCTTCTGCTAGCCTAATCAAGGCAAAGAGAGAGGATCCAAATGGTATTAGGAATGATGAAGGAGATAGAGTATGGCTACAGAAGAGATTTTTAAAATTAGGAGGCTACTTTGTACAGCACTTTTGCTAAAGTGAGAGGGTAAAACAGTAACTGCTTGTAATAAAAAATTGCCATTGAAATTACCTTGTAAGTCATACCTATATCAAAGGTGGATATATTCTTGCAAAAACTAATGTTTTTTTTTTTTAATTCATCTTTGCATCTCATCATTGTTTTTAAAGTAGTGGCTAACTTATATGAAAAACGTCAACATTGTTTTTAAATTAGTGGCCAACTTATATGATTGTATAGTTTACTTCTAAACCATATGATCACCTTTGGAGAGGTGAGATGCTTGACAGAAACTGACAGCCTGAGCAGCAGATTCACATCTTGCTCATGTGAGGCATAGCCTCTTTAATCGGAATAAGAGGAGGAATTGCCCACGCAGTTTACATTGTTTGGCTTCCCTCCCTCCTTTTTTCTTTTCTTTAAAAATATATAAAAAATTTAATAGAGCACGTATAGTTGAATCCACATATAATAAATGTATGGATGGTGTGATTCAACTATATAACTTTATACCAATCCATTTGAAATCCTTAGATGAAATGGACAAAATGTCAAGGAAAATATAAATTACCAAAATTGGTCCAAGAAAACCAATAGAAAACACTCATTAAAAAAAAAATTAGAAATGGCAGTTAAAGGCCCATCTACCAATCTGCCCCTCCCTCTCTGTCATCCAGGACACAAGCCCTTTGTAGTTATATGTAGGTAAGTTCTACCAAATTCCAGGGAAGAGCCCACTCTATTTTACATGCCAGAGCATTGAAAAATATGGGGAACAACCAATCTTATTTTATAAGGCAAATTTATTTCCAACATCAAGACAAAATAAAATTACAGGCACTTTTGAATATAGAGGCAAAAAACTGTAAAAAGTACTAGATAATTGAATCTAGTGGTACATTAAAAGAATAATATATCTTGATCAAGTGGATTTATCTAATAAATTCAAGTTTGGGAATCAATGTAACTATCAATGTAATTCACTGTATTTACGGATCAAAGGAGAAAATCATTCAATGGATACTGGGAAGACATTTGTTAAAATGCAACACCCTTTCATGATTATAGACACACTAGAAATAACTATAAAGGGGTCTGCCATAAATATACAGCAAATGTTACACTTAATGCTGAATTTTTTAAAACATTGTCATTCAAATAAGAAGCAACACATGGATGTTTGCTCTGACTACCAATAATTACAATTCTAGTGAGGGCCTAGCCAGTGCAATAAGAGGAAATATGTGAGAGATAAATATTGGACAGGAATATAGAATTTGCAGAATTGTATTAACTGAAACATGAAAACATTGTTCTCTCTGCCTTCCTTGCTTCCAGTCATACTGCATTTACTCTTTTGTAACTCAGTTATATACCACATATATATGAAATTACTTTTACATATATATCGTGTATGTATATGGAATCTCTCTCTCTATATATAAATACACGTTGTGTGAATTAATGCACATTGTTTAACCAGGCCCCCATTGATGAACTTTGCATTTCTTTTGTTCTTTACTATTGTAAACACTTCCTTGCCTTTGTGTACTGTATTTGAAGGATAAATTTCCAGATCTTGAATTGCTAGATTTAAAACAGCCCAGATGTCCTTCAACAGGTGAATGACTAAGTAAATCATGATTTGCTTTGTATTCCAAATAATGGAATTCACATCAGCCATAAAAAGGAACAGACTATTGGTACACACTACAACTTGGATGAATCTAGGGAATTATGTTGGGTGAAAAAAGCTAATTCAAAAAGTATGATATACATGCTATATCATTTTATTTATTTAACATTTTTAAGCGATAAAATTTTCTTTTTTCCTTCTCCCTCTGCCACTGCTATACTGAGCTATAATTGACAAATATAAATTGTATATTCTTAAGGTGTACAATGTGATATTTTGATATACGTATATATTGTGAGAGGCCAGATGTGGTGGCTAATGCCTGTAATCCTAGCATTTTGGGAGGCCAAGGTGGGTGGATCACTTGAGGTCAGGAGTTCGAGACCAGCCTGGCCAACATGATGAAACCCTATCTCTACCAAAAAATACAAAAATTAGCTGGTCATGGTGGCAGGTGCCTGTAGTCCCAGCTACTTGGGAGGCTGAGGTGGGAGAATCACTGGAACCCAGGAAGCGGAGGTTGCAGTGAGCCGAGATTGCACCACTGCACTCCAGCCTGGGAGACAGAGTGAGACCCTGTTTCAACAAACAAAGAAACAAACAAACAAACAAACAAACAAAACAAACATACCCCCAAACCCTCCAAAATGTTACATACTGTATTATTTCACTTATTTAACATATTTAAGTGATAAAATTTTCTTTTCACTGAGAATAATAAGATTTGTTCTTCTTCCTCAAGAATTGCCTTGGCTATTTGGGGTCTTTTGTGGTTCCATATGACTTTTAAGGTTTCTTTTTTTCTATTTCAAGTGAAAAATGCCATTGGAATTTTGATAGAGATTACATTGAAATTGTGGGCCAAAGTGGCAGTATAGATATTTTAACAAAGGACTATTATCCTTCATTCTGTTCATGTGGCTTATCACATTTATTAATTTGCATATGTTGAATCATCCTTGCATCTTAGAAATAAATCCCACTTGATCAAGTGTAAGATCTTTTTAATGTGCGGTTGAAATAAATTTGCTAGTATTTTGTTGAAAAGTTTTACACCATGTTCATCAGGGATATTGGCCTACAGTCTTCTTTTCTTGTAGTGTCCTCCCCTGGCTTTGGAATCAGGGTAATACTGGTCTCATAAAATGAGTTTGGAAGTGTTTTCTCATCTTCAAACTTTTGGAGGCATTTGAGAAAGATCAATTCCTTCCTTCCCTCCCTCCCTCCCTCCCTCCCTCCCTTCCTTCCTTCCTTCCTTCCTTCCTTCCTTCCTTCCTTCCTTCTTTTTTTTGGCAGGGTCTTGCTCTGTCTCCCAGGCTGGAGCACAGTGGCATGATCTCAGCTCACTGCAACCTTCGTCTCCTGGTTCAAGTGATTCTCCTGCCTCAGCCTCCCCAGTAGCTGGCATTATAGGTGCCAGCCACCATGCTCAGCCAATTTTTGTCTTTTTAGAAGAGATGGGGTTTCACCATGTTGGCCAGGCTGGTCTCAAACTCCTGACCTCAAGTGATCCGCCTGCCTCGGCCTCCCAAAGTGCTGGGATTACAGGTGTGAGCCACTGTGGCCGGCCTAATTCTTATTTAAATATTTGGTAGAATTTATCAGTGGAGCCATCAGATCCTGTGCTTTTCTTCGGTGGGAGGTTTTTGATTACTGCTTTAATCTCCTTACTCATTATTGATCTGTTCAGATTTTTAATTCATGATTCAGTCCTGTTAAGTTATACTTCTAGGAATTTACCCTTTCTTCCAGGTTATCCAATTTGTTGGTATATAATTGCTTCTTATATTCCTTATGATCCTTTGTATTTCTATGGTATCACTTGTAATGTCTCCTCTTTCATTTATAATTTTGTTTATCTTCTCTTTCTTTCTTAGTCTAGCCATACTTTTTTCAATTTTGTTTTATTTCCAAAAAACAAACTCTTAGTTTCATTAATCTTTTCTATTGTTTTTCCAGTATATTGCACTTATTTGTTCTTTAATATTTATTCCTTTCCATCTGCCAACTTTGAACTTAGTTTGTTTTTCTTTTGCTAGGTCCTTGAAATATAGAGTTAGGTTGTTAGGTTGTTAACTTGAGATATATTGTTTTCTTTACATGCCTTTTTTTTTTTTTTTTTTTTTTTGCTATAAACTTGCCTCTTAGAACTGCTTTTGCTGGTTGGGAGCAGTTGCTCATGCCTGTAATCCCAGCACTTTGGGAAGCCAAGGCAGGTGGATCACCTGAGGTCAGGAGTTCGAGACCAGCCTGGCCAACATGTTGAAACCCTGTCTCTACTAAAATTATAAAAATTAGCTGGGCATGGTGACATGTGCTTGTAATCCCAGCTACTTGGCAGGCTGAGTCAGGAGAATTGCTTGAACCTGCGAGGTGGAGGTTGCAGTGAGCCGAGATCATGCCACTGCACTCCAGCCTGGGCGACGGAGTGAGACTCCGTCTCTCACACACACACACACACACACACACACACACACACAGAACTGCTTTTGCTGTATCCCATAAGTTTTGGTATGTTGTTTTTCCATCTTCCTTTGTATCAAGATATTTTTTGATTTCCCTTTTGATTTCTTCTTAGACCTGCTGGTTGTTCAGGAGTGTGTTGTTTAATTTTCATGTATTTGTGAGTTTTGCATTTTTTCCTCTTGTTATTGATTTCTAGTTTCATACCATTATGGTTGGGAAGATAGCTGATATAATTTCAATCTTCTTAAATTTAAGATTTGATTTGTAGCCTAACATATTATCTATCCTGAAGTGTTCTTTATGTACATGAAAATAATGTGTATCCTGTTGCCATTGTATGGAATATTCTATGTATATCTGTTAGGTATTTGTTCTATAATGTCATTCAAGTCTTCTGTTTCCTTAATGTTTTTTTGTCTGGATGATCTGTTCATTAGGAAAAGTGGGATATTGAAGTTCCCTACTATTGTTGTGTTACTCTCTATTTCTGTTAATATTTTCTCTATGTATTTAGATGCTTCGATGTTGGGTGCATATAAATTTACAATTGTTATATTATCTTGTTGAGTTGACCCCTTCATCATCATATAATGACTTTTTTGTCTCTTATGACAGTTTGACTTAAAGTCTATTTTGTCTGATATAAGCGTAACCACCCTTGTTCTCTTTTGGATACCATTTGTATGAAATATCTTTTTCTGTCCCTTCACCTTCAACCTGTGTGTGTTCTCAAAGCTAAAGTGAATCTCTTGTAGGCAGCATGTAGTTGGAATTTTTTTTTTTAATCCATTCAGCCATTTCAGCCATTCTCTCTTTGCTTTGGATCCATTTACATTTAAATTAATCCAAATGTAAATTGATCAGTAAGGATTTACTATTGCAATTTTGTTGTTTCCTGACAGTTTTGTAGTTTCTTTCTCTCTTGCTATTTTCCTTTATGACTTTTGTTTTTGTGTGCTTTTATTCCTTTCTCTTTATCTTTGATGTGTCTACCACAGGTTTTACTTTGTGGTTACCATAAAGCTTGTATAAAACCTCTTATAGTTATAGTAGTCTATTTTAAACTAATAGGATTTTTCTTCAACTGCATAAAAATAATCTACACTTTAACTTCTCCTCTTACTTTTTCTTTTTCTTTTTTGTTTGAGACAGAGTCTCACTGTGTCACCCAGGTTGGAGTGCAGTCACGTGATCTTGGCTCATTATAACCTCTGGCTCCTGGGTCCAAATGATTCTCATGCCTCAGCCTCCAGAGTAGCTGGGATTACAGGCACCCGCTGCCACACCCAGCTAAATTTTGTATTTTTAGTAGAAATGGGGTTTTGCCATGTTGGGCAAGCTGGTTTTGAATTTCTGGCCTGAAGTGAGCCTACCAAAGTGCTGGGATTACAGGCATGAGTCACCACACCCAGCTCCCCTTACATTATGTGCCACTAATGTCACATTTTACTTTTTAAAATATTGTATATACATCAGCACATTATCGTGGCTAAAGTTATGTTAAATATTTTTGTCTTTTAACTTTTATACTAAAAGTGATTTTATATTAAAAGTGCTTTTATGTACCACCATTACAGAATTAGAGTATTCTAAATTTGATCATATTCTTACCTTTACAGTGAGTTTTATACTTGCATGTGTTTTTATTATGTTAGTTAGCATCTTTTCAACTTGAAGAATTCCTTTAGTATTTCTTGTAAGGTAGGTCTGGTAATGATGAGCTCCCTCAACTTTTGTTTTTCTGTGACAGTATCTTTCCTTAATTATGAAGGGCAATTTTGCTGTGTATAGTGTTCATGATTAGCAATTTTTTTTCTCTCAGCACTTTGAATATGTCATCCCAAACCTTTCTGGCCTGCAAAGTTTCTTCTGAGAAATTCATGGATAGTCTAATTAAAGTTTCCATGTATGTTATAAGTCACTTTTCTCTTTCTGCTTTCAAAATTGTCTTTTCTTCTTTGACTTTTGAGATTTTGATTATGTGTCTGGGTAAACATCTCTTTATATTTAATCTATTTGGAGTTCTTTGGGCTTCATGGGTCTGGATGTTCCCTCTCCAGATTTGGGAAGCTTCTGTCATTATTTCTTTAAACAAGTTTTCTGCACATTTCTCTTTCTCTGATCTTTCTGAAACTTTCATAATGCATATATTGGTTTGCTTGATAGTATCCCAAAGTCTTGCAGGTTTTCTTCACTCCATAATTCTTTTTTTTTTATTTTTTTATTTTTTATTTTTTTATTTTTTTATTTTTTTTTAAAATTATACTTTAGGTTTTAGGGTACATGTGCACAATGTGCAGGTTTGTTACATATGTATCCATGTGCCATGTTGATTTCCTGCACCTATTAACTCGTCATTTAGCATTAGGTATATCTCCTAATGCTGTCCCCCCCCCCCCCCCCCAACAACAGTCCCCGGAATGTGATGTTCCCCTTCCTGTGTCCATGAGTTCTCATTGTTCAATTCCCACCTATGAGCAAGGACTTCATGTCTAAAACACCAAAAGCAATGGCAACAAAAGCCAAAATTGACAAATGGGATCTCATTAAACTAAAGAGCTTCTGCACAGCAAAAGAAACTACCATCAGAGTGAACAGGCAACCTACAGAATGGGAGAAAATTTTTGCAACCTACTCATCTGACAAAGGGCTAATATCCAGAATCTACAATGAACTCAAACAAATTTACAAGAAAAAAACAAACAACCCCATCAAAAAGTGGGCAAAGGACATGAACAGACACTTCTCAAAAGAAGACATTTATGCACTCCATAATTCTTATTTCTTTTTCTTACTCTGATTAGGTAATTTCAAATGACCTGTCTTCAAACTTGCTGATTTTTTTCCTGCTTGATCAATTGTGCTGTTGAAGCTCTGTATGGAATTTTTCAGTTCAGTCATTATGTTCTTTAGCTCCAGATTTTCTGTTTGGTTCTTTTTTATGGTTTCTATCTCTTTGCTGAACTCCTCATTTTGTTCATTATTGTTTTCCTGATGTATTAGGGTTTTCTTAGAGGGAAAGAACTAATAAGATATATATATATAGAACTAATAAGATATACATATATATAGGGGAGATATATATATAGATATAGATATAGATCTATCTATCTATCTATAGGGGAGTTTATTAAGTGTTAACTTACATGATCACAAGGTCCCCTAATAGGCTGTCTGCAAGCTGAGGAGCAAGGAGAGCCAGTCTGAGTCCCAAAACTGAAGAATTTAGAGTCTGATGTTCGAGGGCAGGAAGCATCCAGCATGGAAGAAAGATACAGGCTGGGAGGCTAGGCCTGTCTCTCCTTTTCACTTTTTTCCACCTACTGTATATTCACAGGAAGCTGATTAGATTGTGCCCACCAGATTAAGAGTGGATCTGCCTTCCCCAGCCTACTGACTCAAATGTTAATCTCTTTTGGCAACATCCACACAGACACACTCAGGATTAATACTTTGTATCCCTCAATCCAATCAAGCTGACACTCAGTATTAACCATCGCACCTGATATTATTTAATTGTCTATCTGTGTCCTCTTGTAGTTCACTGAGCATCTGGAAGATAATCATTTTGAATCTTTGTCAGGCAGTTCATAAATCTCCATTTCTTTAGGGTAAATTACTGGCCTTTTATTTTGTTCTTTTGGTGGTGTCATGTTTCCATGATTATTTATGATCCTTGTGGCCTTGCATTGTGTTTGAACATTTGAAGAAGTAGGCATCTCTTCTCCTGGCTTTGGCAGGGAAGCCCTTCAGCAGTTAGCCTGTCCTGAGATTCTGGGCAGGTAGGTTGGTGAGGTCCATGGTCAGGCTTGCTTCTGTAGTCTTGATTTCTATTTGTGCAGAGGTGGGTCTGAAACTTGAGTCCACTGGTGCAGATCTGGAGCTTGAATCTGTCTGGGATGTTCTGGCACCTGGGCTTGCAAGGGTAGGCCTGGGTCTTGGGTCCATAAGGGCTAACCTGAAGTCTGGATTCACTGGAGTAGGCCTGGACCCTGGATCTACTGGAGCTTGGGTCTGTGGAGGCTGGTGTGGCACAGGGGTATATTGGAGCAAGCTTGGACTCCGGATTCACTGGAGTGGACCTGATTCCTGTTTCTGCTGGAGCCTGGGTCTGTGGGGGCTTGCCTGGTGCTGGAGCAGACCCAGAGACTCGGTCTATGGGCCCTGGTCTGTGGTCTGGTGCTCTGGGGTCTGGCTTGGAGGTTGGGCCCACGGGGCTAGTCTTGAGCCTGGGGCCATAGGGGCCAGCCTGGCACTGTGGCAGGCCTAGAGCTTAAATCTGTGGGGGCTGACTTAAAGGCTGGGTCTATGGGAGCTGGTCTGGAGCCTGAGGCCATGGGCTGGCTTGGTATGGGGGCAGGTCTGAGGTGTAGCTCTGTGGAGGTTGGCCTGGAGGCTGAGCATGTAAGGGCCAGCCTGTAGCTTGAGGATGATGATGCTGGCCTAGATCTTGAGTCTACTAGGGTATGCCTGGGGCCTTGGTCTGCTAGAACCTGAGACTATGGGGGCTGGTCTGGCACCTGGGTATATGGGGGCTGGCCTGGAGCCTGAGTTTTCAGGGGCTAGCTTTTAACTTGGAGCTATGGGGCCTGGCCTGGTGCTGGGGTGGGTCTGGAGCCCAGGTCTAGGGGTATAGCCTGATGCTAGTGCAGGCCTGAGCCTGGGGCCACAGAGGATGTCCTGGCATTGGGTCTGAAGCCTGATTCTTTGGGAATGGCTGAGTGCTGAGGTTCACTGAGGTGAGCCTGTTTCTGAGGTCCATGGAAAAGTCGGGTGCTCACTTTATTCTCTTTTCTTTTCTTTTTTTTTTTTGAGATGGAGTCTTGCTCTGTCGCCCAGGCTGGAGTGCAGTGGCACGATCTTGGCTCACTGCAACCTCTGCCTCCCGGGTTCAAGTGATTCTCCTAGCCTCTTGAGTAGCTAGGATTACAGGCATGAGCCACCATGTCCAGATGATTTTTGTATTTTTAGTAGAGACAGGGTTTCATCATGTTGGCCAGGCTGATCTTGAACTCGGAGCAGGTGATCTGCCTGCCTCCACCTCCCAAAGTGCTGGGATTACAGGCATGAACCACTGCTCCCAGCCGTACTCTCTTTTCCTCATGTAGAAAGTATCACTGTCTATGCTGTACTTCCTGGGCTTGGCGGAGGGGTGATGCAGGCAATGCGACACTGTTTTCCTATCCTCTTCAATATGTCCTATAAAGTTTCTGTGCTTCATATATATATATACGTATATATATATATATGTATATATATATATACGTATATATATACACATATATATGTATTACTTTAAGTTCTAGGGTAGGGTACACACAAGGACATGTATAACAGGATGCTACTCTAGCAATGTTTGTGGTAGGAAAATAATGGAAACAAATACCACTGATATGAAAATTAAAGAATAAATTATAGTATAACTATCCCATTTCTCACTTGGTATTCATCACAATGATATATTTAGATCTTTATTGAGTAACTTGGAATCGTATTTCCGTGGAGTATTATTGAGTGAGAAAGATAAGAAGCAGAAAAGCAAGCCATTAAAGTGATAAACCAAATAAACATTACAAAAAAAAAAAAGTTTCTGTTCTTCACCCAGGGGCTATAATCTCTTACCTGAATTTCTTAGCTCTTGTAAAGGCATTTTTATGTGTAGGTGGTTGTCTAAGTGGATGTTTCTGTGAGGAGATGAGTGTCAGAAACTCTTCTGCTATCTTGCTGAGAACACACAAAATTTTACAAATGGAGGACAGGTATTAATGACTTTCAGGTTTTAGTGACAGGTGTAGGGTGGTAGAGGGTAGGAGTGGGAGAGATGTGGACATCATTAGAAAAGAGCAAAACAAGTGATTTTTGTGGTGATGGAATTGTTTAATGCCTTGACTGTGATGGTGGATATGTGGAACCAAACATAATAAAATTTTATAGAACTAAATACAACCCTCCCACCATGAGTACAAATGAAATGCGAAATATGAATAAGATGGGTTGATTATATCAATGTTGATATCCTGGTTGTGATATTACACTGCAGTCTTACAAAATGTACAACTACCTTGTAATATAGTGGTATAATGTAGGCCACAATATTACAATTGTAATATAGTTGGGTCTGGGGTAAAAAGTACATGGAATTCTATGTGTTACTTTTTACAACTATATGTGAATCTACAGTTATCTCAACAAATGAGAAAACATTCCATGCTCATGGATAGAAAGAATCAATATTATTAAAATGGCCATACTGCCCAAAGCAATGTATAGATTCAATGCTATTCCTATCAAACTACCAATGACATTCTTCATAGGACTAGAAAATACTATTTAAAAATTCATATGGAACCAAAAAGGAGCTCAAATAGCCCAGGGAATCCTAAGCAAAAAGAACAAAGCTGGAGGCATCACGCTACTCAACTTCAAACTATACTACAAGGCTATAGTAACCGAAAAAGCATGATGCAGGTACAAAAACAGACACACAGACCAATGGAACAGAGTACAGAGCCCAGAAATGAGGCCACACACCTACAGCCATTTGATCTTTGACAAAGCTGACAAAAAGAAGCAATGGGGGAAAGGGCACCTTATTCAATAAATGGTGCTGGGATAACTGGCTAGCCATATGCAGAAGATTGTTACATTATATATAAAAATCAACTCAAGATGGTTTAGATTTAAATGTAAAACTCAAAACTATAAAAACCCTGAAAGACAACCTAGGCAATACTGTTCTGGACATAGGAATGGGCAAAGATTTCATGATAAAAATGCCAAGAGCAATTGCAACAAAATAAAAAATTGACAAATAGAATCTAATTAAACTAAAGAGCTTCTACACAGCAAAAGAAGCTATCAACACTCAGTTTACTCTGGTTATCTGTTTAAACAACCTACAGAATGGAAGAAAAAATTTTCAAACTATCTGACAAAGGTCTAATATCCAGCATCTATAAGGAACTTAAACAAATTTACAAGAAAAACCCAAACAACCCTATTAAAAAGTGAACAAAAGACATGAACAGACACTTTTCAAGAAATGACATGCATGTGGATAACAAGCATATGAAAAAAGTTAAACATCACTGATCATTAAAAGCAAATTGAAACCACCATGAGATATGATCCTATACCAGTCAGAATGGCTATTATTTAAAAATAAAAAAATAACAGGTGCTGGCAAGGTTGTGGAGAAAGAAGGAATTCTTGTACACTATCAGTGGGAGTGTAAATTAGTTCAACCATTGTGGAAAGCAGTGTGGCAATTCCTCAAAGACCTGAAAACAGAACCTCTATTCAACCCAGCAATCTCATTACTGGGTATATACCCAAAGGAATATAAATTATTCTGTGATAAAGACACCTGCATATGTATGCTCATTGCAACACTATTCACAATAGCAAAGACATGGAATCAACCTAAATGCTCATCAATGGTTGAATATGAATAAGAAAATGTGGTACAAAGACACCACGGAATACTATGCAGTCTTAAAAAAGAATGAGATCATGTCCTTTGCATGAACATGGATGGAGGTGGTGGTCATTGTCCTTAGCAAACTAACGCAGGAACAGAAAACCAAATATCACATGTTCTCACTTATAAGTGGGAGCTAAATGATGAGAACACATGGACATATAGAAGGGAACAACAGACTTTAGGGCCTACCAGAAGGTGGAAGGTGGGAGGAGGGAAAGGATTAGGAAAAATAACTAATGGGTAGTAGGCTTAATACCTGGGTGATTAAATAATCTGTATAACAAACCCCTGTGACATGAGTTTACCTACATAACAAACCTCTACATGTACCCCTGAACTTCAAAGTTAAAAATAAAATAAAATGTAAATGAAAATTTAAAAGAATCACCTCAAGTTTTAAAAGGCATATATAATTTTCAGTGTTTGCATTATTGTAAAAATTACTCTCCAAAAATGTTACTTCAATGCGTGCTCCTAATGACAGTGAAGCATATCAAAGTGTCTACCTTATTCCAAACTAAAACAACAAAGGGATACTACTTTTGACTTATCAATTTGGAAAGAATAAAAAGTTATACACATCCCACTGTTGGCCAGGGTTTGGGGAAACAGACACTCTCACCTATTGTTCATGTGTGTTGCAAGTTGGCTTCTCCAGGAAGCAGACTCTGAAATAGTGAGTAGTGGGTAAGAAGTTCATTAGGGTATACTATTGGGATCAACAACGGTAGAAGGGTGGCCGGGTGTGGTGGCTCAAGCCTGTAATCCTAGCACTTTGGGAGGCCGAGGTGGGTGGATCACGAGGTCAGGAGTTCAAGACCATCCTGACCAACATAGTGAAACCCTGTCTCTACTAAAAATACAAAAAAATTAGCAGGGCGTGTTGGCGGGCACCTGTAGTCCCAGCTACTCGGGAGGCTGAGGCAGGAGAATGGCGTGAACCCAGGAGGCGGAGCTTGCAGTGAGCCGAGATGGTGCCACTGCACTCCAGCCTGGGGGACAGAGCCAGACTCTGTCTCAAAAAAAAAAAAAAAAAAAAAAAACTGTAGAAGGGAAGGGATCATGCAGGACTGGGCAGAGGGAGAAATTGAGCTAAGATGTCTTCTCAATGGAGACCTTAGCTGACCTTAAGATAATCGGGAAGCTTCGATGATCTCCAGAGTTGTCTGAAGTTGAGAATTGGGGGATTAACTATTTTTTTGTAACCATCATCTAAATTAGATACTGAATGTACCCATTGTGCCAGGACTGGGGTGGCTTATGACAGATACTGACTGATGCCAAATGACTGAGGATTTTATCTCTCAAGTTGTGTAGTGCTTTCTTTGATGCATGCTATTAGTGAACAGGAACATCTTTACCCTTTCTGCTTACTTCCACATGTCCATCCACATGTCCCCACACCTGGTCTCTGATATATCAATCATTGCCCATCTAGGCTGAGTCATTCTCTACTGCCCAGGAGCCTATGTATATTCTAATTGCAGCTCTCTTCTCTTCCACACACAATAGATAACCAGCTGTGCTATGTAGACCTTTAAATATTTTTAGAGGAGAAATGGATTTGTCTTTAACCTTTTCTCTTATAGCTTCTGGATTTCATGACACAATTATAAAGATTTCCCATTACAAATTTTAAAATTCATGAAATTTCAACATAAGTTTTAAACTTTTAAAAATCCTTTTAAAATCCTTTTTTATCCTTTGAAATTTATTATGGTATTAAAAGTGAGTGAGTTGAGGACCTAGTGCTATTCATTCAAAAGGCTAGTCAGTAATCTCAGTAATGTTTAATACTTTATAATTTCACCATTGAAATGAAATGCTACCTTATCATATGTTAAATTCTCTGATGAATTTGTTAAATACGTTTTTAAAACTTCATAGTACTAAGTTGTCTTTGTATTTCTGAAATAAATCTTACTTGCTCATGATTTCTTATTTTTTATGTTTCATTGAATTTTATTTACTAATATTTTATCTAAAAATATTCATCTATTCTCAAACATGAAAATTGCCACTAGTATTTATTTTGCTGTGCTTTAGTCATAGTGTTTTGTGTAGTAAAAAAGATGTGGAATCCTTGATTCTAGCCTTGGTCCCCAGGATAAAGCTGAAAGTATACCTCTTTAAACTGCGTGTGTGTGTGTTTACTGGAAGAACACTCTCCAAGTGTGCATTGGAGATAGCGAAATGGGATAACACACTCAGGTAACCTTACTACAAGAAGAGAGGAAAGTGCCTACATCCAGAGAGCAAACAAACTATATTAGCTATCTATTGCTTGTGCAACAAATTACCAAAAAAGTTAGTAGCAGCCGGGCATGGTGGCTCACGCCTGTAATCCCAGCACTTTGGGAGGAGGCGGGCGGATCAGGAGGTCAGGAGATCGAGACCATCCTGGCTAACACGGTGAAACCCCATCTCTACTAAAAATACAAAAAATTAGCCAGGCGTGGTGGCAGGTGACTGTAGTCCCAGCTACTCTGGAGGTTAAGGCAGGAGAATGGTGTGAACCTGGGAGGCAGAGCTTGCAGTGAGCTGAGATGGCACCACTGCACTCCAGCCTGGGTGACAGAGCGAGACTCTGTCTCAAAGAAAAAGTTAGTAGCTTAAGACAACACACATTTATTTTCTCACAGTTTCTGTGGGTTAAGAGTCTGGGTGTGGCTTAGATGGGTCCTCTGCTTAGTCTCTCACAGGGTTGTGATCAAAATATTGGCCAGGACTTGGCTCTTATTAGAGGTTTGGCTGGGGGAAGGATCTCCTTCCAAGTGCCCTGAGGTTGTTGCCAGAATTAATTTCTTTGCGGTGTAGGATTTATGATAGCTTACCTCTTCAAAGCCAGTAATGGAAAGTAAGAGAGAGAGGAGGACAGTAGAGCGTGTTAACATGAAGGAGTCTTAGATAATGTAACATAATCAGGATAGTGACATCCTCTCACCTTTGTTATATTCTACTGGGTAGAAGTAAGTCACAGGTCTCACCCACACTCAGTGGGAGGAATCACAAAAGGACCTGAACACCAGGAGACAGAGATCATGGAAGCCACCTTGAAGTCTACCTGCCATATACACTAAGTGTGACTGCACACCTCACCTCTTGCCTCACAAAATCACTTGAGGAGGAATTCTGTGATGAAAATGTAAATTTGCTGCCAGGTAAATAGAGACCTTACTTGAGCTGACAAAACCCAGACTGCCTGTCAAGTATTTCCCTTCTAAATTCTCATCTACAAAATGCAATTAAAAAATCACCAATCATTGGAGAAAAACCAATCTCATAAGAGAGGTACCAAACTCACTAAGCACAAAAACTGACATCTGAGATAGTAGAATTAAAGAAGGGAAGTAGGAAATATAAACACTAGTATTAATTTCTCAGAGAGATTCAAGAGACTATCACATCCATAAAAAACTGCTAAGAAAAATATGAAATCAGAGGACCTAAAATTTTAAAGTATGATTGCAGAATAAACCCATTCAATAAGTGGGCTGAAAAGCTGAAGACTGAATTAGAATACTAGAAGCAGAGGACTCTTCCAGAATGCAGAATAAAAGGATGAAGAGATGTAAAGCATAATAAATAGACTAAAAGCCAGGGAGGATAGACCTTTAAGTTACAAAACTGATAGCTGTTTCAAAAGGAGATAAAAGAGAATAGAAGGAAGAGAACAATAACAGAAACAACAGAAGAAAATTTTCTAGAGCTGAAGACAGATGTAGAGTGCTGAATAGTATTAAAAAAAGATCCTCCTATGACACATTAGGTAAAACTCTAGTATCCCAAGTATAAAGAGAACATTCTTGAAGGTTCAAGAAGGAAGAAACAGCATTTCAAAAACAAAAACAGATTACATATATATCTGACTTCTCAATAGCAATACTGGATATAAAGAGAAAATAGAGTTCAAAATTCTGAAAGAAAATTATTTTGCACCTAAAATCCTTTATTCAGAGAAACTATCAGTCAAGTATGGACAAATTAAAGTCATTTTCATATATATAAGTATTTAGGAAATTTATCATTCAGAGCCCTTATCTGAAAGAATTATTTAAGGATGTACTCCAGCAAAATGAAAATGATAGATCAAAGAAAAAGGAAAATATGGGACGTAAAAAGTGGTGACACAATAAACCAACAAATCATAGAATTAAGAATAAAGAATTTTGATGCATAATACAAAAGGGATAACAGTTTGGGAAACAATCTCCAGTGGCTTTCAAAGCAGGAAGTGAGAGTGGGGATCTGGGAATAGAAGTGAAACATGCTAAGGGTTTTAATAGGGCTTAGAAGTTAAAAGGAGGATATGGATATTGATTAACTACCACTGTGGAGAAAAAATAGAAAATATAGAAAAAATCGAATAATGAAACTTCATGAATTTCACAGAAGTTAGACAAAGGATAGAAAAAAACTCAAGAAAGCATAACAATAGAAAACACAAAATATGGTGGCAAAAATAAACTCAAGTATTAGTATTCAGATTACCTGTGAATGAGTTAAACTCCTCTATAAAAAGGCAGAAACTATAGCTGCAATTTAGTGAGTGTTATTATGATTTAGGCACTGTGCTGAGCACTTTAAATAGACAATTTTATTTAAAGCTAACAATAAACTCTGCAAGGTATGTTCTATTTTTATTCTCATGTTAAAGATGAGACCCTGAGACTTAAGAGAGATTAAGCCATTTGTTTCAAGTGAGAGGCCAGATTTGAACCCATGCTCTTTGATGGTTAAGACCCATGCTCTTGATCATTCTATTAAACTACCACTCAGCTTGGTTTAAACAATTACTTACACGTTATTTGTAAGAGATAAAAGAACGCAAAACAATATATAAATTCTGAAAATAAAGAGTTGGAAAAAGATCTATAAGGCAAATGATAACCAAGATGAAAGGAGGCAGGGACAATGATATTAATACCCATGACATATGATGAGAACAAAACAATTTTGAGAACAGTGTGTATAGTATATACTGTTTGTATATACTATTCTGTTTATGTTAAAAATATATGTGTGTGTATGCTGTAGAATCAGTAGTGGCATGAAGGGGGTATGTATTTAGATTGTTTGAGTTGTATAATGCTGTTTTACTTGTGTAATTAAAAAAGATTAAAAAAATGAGAAATAAGGTTTTTTTTTTTTAAACTGGAGAATAGGCAGGTGTCCAGCTGTGTAATGCAAACCAAGAGAGAAACTAGGGAGAGAGGCTGTGGATTACGTTGGGTGAATACAAAAATAAGCCTTAAAAGTGGTGATAAAAGGGGGGATATTTTTCAATAGAGGTGTCACGAAGCACCTTCACTCATCAAACTTTGACAATTTCCCCTCTCTATGTGTGTGTCGGGGGGGGGTGGTGAGGGTGGAGGATCAGGAGGCAATGTGTGAGAGTGACAGTGTCAGCCACGTGTCTTCTGTTCAAAGCAATGCAACGTTTTCAATCAGAAAGGAAAAATATGAAAAAGAAAAACCCTCAACTTTTCTTATTTCCTCTGAATTGGGTTGTCCGTCCCTTTGCAGTTGCTATGACAACAGCAGCCCTCCTCCTTCTTCATCTGGATCTATTTCCAAACCGAAAACAATGAATGTGAAAGATCAGAAAATAGGAAAAGCAAGTAGGCATTAAAAGCATTAGGATGATTTACCCCAGAGAAGAGAATGCTAAGAGGTGGCAATTATATTGTTCTGAGCTATTAAAGGTGACTACCACATAAGTAGTTCCCTGCTTGGGCCCAAGATAAAATCAGATTTATTTTAACTGGAGGGAAATAGCTTTAGAGAGAAGAAGTCCCTGATAGAAAGTTCTGTGGGACTGCTTTGGTTCTGTCAGGGTAGAGTAGTGAGGAGGCTCTGAAATTTTTGTATCCTACGGTGGTTATTATTTTCCTCTAAAAAGTTCTTCATCAGTGAAAGAACAACAACCATGACAACCAACATGTGGTGCTTATTCTGTGTTGAGTACCACTCCAAGTGTTTTATATTTATGATCTCACTTAGTCTTTACAACAGTCCTACGAGAAAGATACCATCGTTATTCTCATTTTATGGATGAGAAAACTGAAGGTCAGAGAGCTCAGCAATTTGCCAAAGGCCAAACAGCTGATGAATGGCAAAGCTGGGATTTGAACCCAGGACATCTGTATTTTTAAGCAGTGGTAACTTCTCACAGTAGATAATCTCTCACTTGAAATGGTTCTGGTTGCACTGGGGTCTTGGAAGGAATCCTGTATAAAGCCTTAGCTGACATGAGTTCTAATTTTATTTATCCATTCATTGAGTCATATTTTTAATAACTATTTATTGAATACTATATGCAATTTCTAGGCAGGCACTGGGGAAACAGCAGAGAACAGGACAGACAAAGTCTCATCAAGCTGGTAGTTTAATGCAGGACCACAAACCTGAACAAATAAATTAATAGGATGATTTCAGGCACTAACAGGTGCAGTGAGGGAAATAAAACTGGGCAATGAGATAGAGAAGTGGGTGGGTGGGCTGCTTTACACAGGATGGCTGGAGAAGACCTTTCTGAGGAGGTGACAATCTGAACTGAGACTTGGATGATGGAAAGGGACTGGTACTGTGCAGATCTGGAAGAAGGGTCTTCCGGGCAGAGAAGGAGCAAATGTAAATTTGGGAACAAGCATGAAAGCAGGACAGTGAGGTTAGAGCACGGTGATCAGGGCCAGGACAGGGGTTGCAAGTTGGAGGTGGCTTCGGATAAATTTTGAGAGTTTGGATTGAGAGTCAGGGTTACCACATGGGGCTGCGCTACTGGCATCTGGTGGGTGGAGGCCATGGATGCTGCTTACCACCCTGCAAAGCACAGGAGTCTCCAGCTTACAGAATGGTCCAGCCCCAAATGTCCATAGCGTCAAGGTTGAGAAAACTTGATGTCTCTATATAAGCCAAGGAAAGGAGATTATAAGCTTATAAGCCAAGGAAAGGAGATTGAAATTTATTTGAAGTGGGAGAGAATTCTTCAGATGACTTGAAGCAATAGAGTTTCTTTCAGGGATTTACATTTCAGAAGACAACTGGCTGCAGAATGGAAAATTGATTGTAGCAGATCGAGAGTAGAAGCAGAGAGAAGAATGAATTTTTTTTAACTGTCTAATTTTTATAGTCTTAGCAGTACTTAGGCCAGATGAATGGAAATGGTGGAGTGGTTTAGAGGAGCAGCAGTGGTGACAAAGGGGTTTTCACTCTTCACCTTTCATCATTTTTGGCAGGATTTGGCAGACAGAGGGGACCAGTCTTGCTGATGGATTGGGTATGGGTCTGCAGGAAAGGAAAGAATTAAAGATGAGTTTCAGGTTGTGGCTGGTGCAACTGGGCACATGGACATGAGCCGTGAACTTACATGGGGAGAAATGAATTTGGGGATAATGAAGAAAAACCAAGAATTTAGATTTGACAAAACTAAATAAGACATAGTTATATGAGGAGGTATCACATAGGCTGTTGGAAATACAGTCATGTATGTGATTGGCCTCACTGGGCCTTTATTTCCTCCTTTGGAAAATAAGCAAAGGGCTCTAAAATTCAATGATCCTAGAGCAATCAGGCCTGGAGATGAGAGATTGGCTTTGGTAGACTTTGGCAATATCATCTAGTTCTGAGACACTCATCTGTATCTCACTAGGTCCCTCAGAGCACCATTATGAAGGTAGACAAGAGATGAGGAAATTAGTCCCATTTTGCAGAAACCGAGTTATGCTGCATAAGAACTGACGTTTGTGTGGAGCCAGAGTAAGTGAGTTGCTGAATAATAGCCTGGGAGCATCCTTTAAACTAGGTGTGGGATCTCCCCAGCAGCTGAGGGAGATTAATAGAAATAAAATCACACCACCCAACAAAAGGGGCTGTCTGGACCTCCAAGGAGAAGGTAGGACTTGGAAGATTATAACCTGTGATTCTCAGCAATTTCTTTCCCAGTGGCTCAAAGGCTATTCTCTGCATCTCCTCCCAAATCCACTGTGGTCTCGTATTCCCGACAAGGTTTGGAAAGACCTGAAGCAAGTAAAATATCTTGTAAATTTGTTTGCTGTTTCCTTGGTATCTATCCTCACGCTGAAAAGGGGCTCATTCTTTGACGTTACCTGGAGCCAAGGGAGCTGAGACATATTTTGCAAAAATGAGATGGTGTGAGAGGAAAAGAGGAAGATTGAGACTGAAGTTCCTTTTGTTTTTGTTTTTGGAGGGTAGGGCAGTAGCAGGGAAGACACCACATCCTCTGCTTCTGTGAGTGATGGAGGTCAGGGAGAGCCCAGGGGAAATAATCTGACTCAGTTACTGGTAATTAAAGGAAGAATGTCAAGTCTCCCTGAGGATCATTGCTTATTGGCGAAGCAGGGAGCAGTCTTGCTTGCAGCTACTTACAGGAGGAAAAGTAAAATGAGCCCTGTGTTGACAGTGTTCTGAAGCCAGAAAAACATTCTACGAAGGGCATTGCCTCCAAGACTTGCTGGATTTATTCTGTTGAATCATAAAGCTAAGCCAAAAAAGAATCTTAGCAATTAGTTTAAGAGAGAGAGAGAAAGAGAGAGAGAAACTAATGCCAGCAAATATTTTTTCCAGTGCTTGCCACATGCTAAGCTCAGTGTTATGAATGCATTGACAAAATTAGGGTCTAGAGCTATTTTAGGCTTCTGGTCAGTATGGTTTTTATCATAACTATCCAACTTTGCCATGGTGGGGTGTAAGCAGCCACAGCCATATGTAACTGAATGAGTATGGCTGTGTTCTGGTAAAACTTTCTTTATGAAAACAGATGATGGGCTGGATATGGGCTGAGCTATAGTTTGCCAACCCCTGGTTTAGAGTATGGTTCTTACACCACACTGTGCACCAGGGTCATGTGAGAGCTTTATAAGTAATGCTGATGTCAGCCCTATCTCCAGAAATTCTAAGTGTGGTCGGGAGTGGGGTCTGGGCATCAGTTGTTTAAAGAAACTCTTCAGGTAATTTGAGGCACAATCAGGGATTAGAATCAATGGGTTTAGGGTTGTGGTTTTTGCCTGGTTACACAACAGAATTTTGTGTGTGTGTGTGTGTGTGTGTGTGTGTGTGTATGAAGAATACTTATGTCTGGCACCACCCTTAGAGATACATGTGTAATTGGTCTGGATGTGGTCTGGGGTTCAGAAATTTTTAAAGTTTCCCAAATGTTTCTACTGTAAAGCCAGAGGCAATTTCAATACAGTGTGATAGTTGTGGGACAGGAGCAATTTCAGCAAGTGAGTTATTTATTCATTGAACCCTTACATTGTAGTTTCTATGTGCTAAGCAAGTGTTCTAAGTGTTGATACAATGAATTTATTTAATTTTCGTGATATTTTCTAAGATAGGTACGATTAACATCCCCATCCCGCAGTTGAGTAAACTGAGGTGCAAAGAGTTTAACTGGGAGCAAGGGACATATTTTGCTGGAAGGTGTTTTAGGAAAAACTCCTAGGAGAAGGTGATGTCTAAGAAGGACATGTGTAAGAGAGCCAGGTACACATAGGGTGCAGGAGGAAAGTAGAGTGAGGACTGCACCCTAGATATAGCCATGCCAAGGCATGGAGGTGAGAGATGGTGATACAGGGCAGGTGAGCCCAAAAATTGGGGCTTAGCCAGGGAGGGTTCTTGGCTTCACCCAGCAAGGAATTCAAGGGTGAGCCAGTGGTGTTAGACAGCAACTTTTACTGAAGCAGCAGTGTACAGCAGCAGCAGAAGTATCGCTTCTTGCAGAGCAGGGCTACCCAATAGGCAGTGGGCCCAGAGTAGCAGCTCAGAGGCAGGGCTGCAGTTATATTTATACCCACTTTTAATTACATGCAAATCAAGGGGAAGATTATGCAGAAATTTCTAGGAAAAAGGTGGTAACTTCTGGGTCACAGAGTCATTGTCAAGGAAAGGGATGGTAACTTCTGGGTGTTGCTAAGGTGATGGTAAACTGACATGGGACACTGGTGGGTGTCTCATGGAAAGCTGCTTCCACCCTCTCCCTGTTTTAGCTAGTCCTCAGTTTGGTCCGGTATCTGAACCCTGCCTCCTATGTCAACAGCATGGCATCTTCTGTAAACAGTGAGTATGCAAGTTGACTTTACTGGGGTGCAGAGTGTATTGTGTTCTCAGGGACCTCAAAAAAAGTTTTTTTCAGTTGAGTGTTGAGTGCTGGGATGAATTAAGAAACCCGTTTCCCATTTAGAAAAAAAAAGTGCAGCTTATTCTCAGGGCAAATGGGAAATAGGTTAAGGAATGAAAAAAAGGGGATGAAATGAGAGTCAAGAGTGAAGCTAATTCCTGATAGAACCTTGAAGAAGAGAAGAAATACATGGTGGTAATAGGAAGCAGAGATGGAATTAAGGGCAGGATTTATCTGAACTGGGAGAGACTTGAGTAGGTTTAGTGACTGGCAGGGGACAGAGCAAAGGGAGAGGTTGAAAATGCAGGTGAAAGGGGTGAATGATGTACAGTGTTCTTGAGAAGAAGTCATAGGATCTAGAATGTGTGAGGAGGAAGGACCTTCTTCCTCTGGGAAGGAAAGGATTGTAGAGATGCATATATTTTGTAGGTGAGTGGGTAGATAGGCAGAGGAAGTGCTAGCTGATGTTTTTTCACTTGTGGCAATTTTGGTTGTAAGGAACAGAAACCTACTTAAGCTTGCACAAGAGAGGTTATCAGTTAGAAATGCATGCAGAAATCCAAGTATAGGTGCTTAGTCCAAAAGAAATCTTATGTTTTTCTCAAATATTGAGAATCTAGAGTAGGCAGATCAGTGATAGTATCAGCTACTTAAGGAAATAATAAATAACTGAAGCTCTTTCTAGATATCTGATTGACCAGACTCAGTGTGTAAATTTTGCCCTCATGTCCGCATGATGTTTACTGTATCTCAAGCATCATGTCTGGATTCCAAGCAGGAAAGAAGTGCTGATGTGGTTTGGTTGTGTCCCCACCCAAATCTCACCTGAAGTTGTAGTAATCACATATCAAGGGTGGAGCCAGGTGGAGATAATTGAATCATGGGGGTGGTTTTCCCCATACTGTTCTTGTGGTAGGGAATAAGTCTCACCAGATCTGATGGTTTTATAAATGGCTGTTCCCCCTGCACAAGCTCTCTTACCTTCTGCCAAGTAAGATGTGACTTTGCTCCTCCTTCACCTTCCACCATGATTGTGAGGCCTCCCCAGCCATGTGGAACTGTGAGTCAACTATACCTCTTTCCTTTATAAATTACCCAGTTTCAGGTATGTCTTTGTTTGCAGCATGAGGACAGACTAGCACAAGTGCAAAAGATACGTATCAGTTGAGACTCTTCATTTTTTTCAATCAGGAAAATTTTTCCCTGGAGACAGTGGCAGTAGTTTACCACTTATATCTCATTGGCCAGAGAAGGTCATATAACCCTCCTATTTGCAAGAAGTTTTGGGGAGACAAATATATTTATTTTATTTTTAAATTTTTTAAGAGACTGGGTCTTGCAACATTGCCCAGGCTGGTCTTGAACCTCTCGGCTCAAACAATTCTCCTGCTTCAGCCTCCTGAGTAGCTGGGACTACAGGCTCATGTCACTGCACCTGGCAAAGGTAAGTATATTTCATTGGTGTACAGTCCCCCAACAAAATCAGAGTGTTATTCAGGGCAAAAAGGAGAAGGGAATGTGGATAGGCAAATAGCCAGGTCTACTGCAGAAGAATGCATGAAAAATCTCACCTGGGTGTGGCGACTCATGCCTATAATCCCAGCACTTTGGGAGGCTGAGGCAGGAGGCTCATGTGAGGCCAGGAATTCAAGACTAACCTGGGAAACATAGCAAGACCCCATCTAGACAAAAAATTTTAAAAAATGTAGCTGGGTGTGTTGGTGTGCACCTTTAGTCCCAGCTACTTGAGAGGCTGAGGCGGGAAGATCACTTAAGACCAGGAGTTTGAAGCTATAGTTACCTAAAATCAGGCCACTGCACTTGAGCCTGGGCAACAGAGTGAGACCCTGTCTCTAAAATAAAATTTTTAAAAAAGTCTCAGAAAATCCATCTAACCAACTGAAGTAGAGCCAGACCTTATAGAGTTTGGAACTGGGAGCTAAGATGCTCCCTGTCTAATGAACAACAGGGAATTGCTTTCTTTTCCCTGGGCGTCCACTCTGGTTTCCTTTCTCCACTCATCAGCATCTTCTGTTTATATGTTCTTTCTACTTGATATTAACCTTCACATACCCACATCATGCTGGCTGCCCACATCACTTTCTTTCAGCTGCTTCAGTTTTGTAATTCCAAATTCAGGCAAATATCAGATTGGCTGATCCTAATTTTGTGAGCCAGGCTTACAAATTATTCATGACTGGCTAATCAATGGATGATGCATTGGACAGTGGAAGGGATTATGTGACTTGAATGTTGGCCATGCTGTACATGCATACATGCTACAGGAACCATGTAGGGTAGTTTCCCCTTGAAGTTATGAGGAGGGGAGGTAATACAGGATTTTAACTTACTTTGGGAAGTAGAAGGTCAGATCTTGTTCTAAGGGTGATCAGAGAAGAGGAAGTTAAGAAAATTTATGCTATAGTTTGGATATTTGACCTTCATCCTCATGTTGAAATTTGATTCCTGGTGTTGGAAGTAGGCCTAGTGGAAGGTGTTTGGGTCATGGGAGTGGATCCCTCATGAATAGATTAACTCCCTCCCTGAGTGGGAGTAATGAGCAAGTTCCACTGTATTAGTTCTCTTGGGAGCTGGTTGTTAAAAGGAGCCTGGCAACTTGCTCCCCTCTTTCTTTCTCTCTCATTATGGGATCTCTGCACATGCCAGTCCCCTTGGTCATCTACCATGAGTGGAAACTCCCCGAAACCTTCACCAGAATCAGATGCAGGTGCCATGCTTCTTGTACAGCTTGTGGAATCATGAGCCAAATAAATCTCTTTTCTTTAGAAATTACCCAGCCTTGGGTATTTCTTTATAGCAACACGAATGGACTAATACAGTTCAGGAGACTACAGATCTGAAACAACAATGGAAAAAGAAACCCAGAAGATATTCACAACAGCATGAAGGGCTCAGATGAGTTTTGAGACCAGAATTTTGCAATTATTCCATTCTTTGTAATTATATGATTTCTTCCAGCAGAGCTCACAGCTAGTGAAGATGTGTGGGAGGCAATTACTGGATTCATCCAGGGCTGGCATTTTTCCAGGTAGGTGAGAAAGTCAGACATTGATGCAAAAGATTAAAATATTAAAAAGGAAGCTAGGATGATTGTCAGCTGTTGCCAAAAAGAAATCTTAGAATTTAAGATCTCAGAAATGTGAGATTTCTTGTTGGATGGATGACTTTATGGTCTGGGGTGTGATCATGAGAGAAGATGGTCAAAGAAGAGTGGAGGTGAAGGCCACTGAGTTGAGTGGGCAAAAGATTTGAGAGGCATAGATAGTGAATGGGGTGCTCAAATGGATACCAAAGTCACTTGGGATAGTGGTAGTGCTTGGAACAGAGAAGAAAATGGTACACCAGGATATTTAGTAAAAAAGGAGAGTGGCTAGGAATGAGTGGGTAACTATAATGTAAAGTCATAAAGAGTTAAATCTAGAATCATTTTTGATCCTTCTTTCTTTCTCACTATCCATACCCAACAAATCACCAGATCTTATAAATTCCATCTCATAAGACTTTAATCGAACCCATCTAAGTCTTCTATTTCCACTGGCATCACCCTAGTATAAGTCATTATACATTTCCTCCCACCTTTACTATTATGATAACCACCAACAAACACTTTTGAGACTCTCCAAGCCATTATCCGCATTGTGATTTATAATTTGTGAAATTACGAATCTTATCACTGCTTAAGACTCTTCCATGTCTTCCCACTGCTCTTAGGATAAAACCTATGTGGGAAATTGTATCAGTGTTCAAAATATTTGATGCTCTTCCTGGATTAGGATTCTACTTCCCTGTCTCACTAATGTCAAGCATGGCCATGTGACTTGCAGGGACCCTCCATGCAGGAGGATTATATATTCCTACTCTGTTGAACACCAAGGTAGCCATGTGGCTTGCTTTGGCTAATGGAATGTGGGCCAAAGTGATGTGTGTTATTTCTAAGCAGAAGCTTTAAGGGCCAGATATATGGCTTCTCTTTTCTCTCCTTTTTCTCTTTTATAAGACTAGCATTGGCCCAGATAAAGACTGATCCATCAGTCCTGAAGGCAACGTGAAGACACGACCCACATGGACATATAACATGAATGGGAAATAAATCACTATTTTAAGACGTTGATATTTATTATTGCAGCAAAACTTAATACGGTCCGTAAGGCTCTGAGTGATTTAATGATTTGGTCCGACTTCTCCAGCCTTATCTCTCAAACATCTCCCCCTTTACATCACTTAATCTTATTTTTCTTCCAGATCTCAACTTAAATGTCACTTCCCCAGAAAAGTCTTTTCTACTTCCCTTCTCCCTCGCAGCTCTGGACTAATTTAGATCACCTATTTTTCTAGTTCATAACACCTTGTTCTTTTTATTCATGTCACTCAAACACAGTCTGTAATTTTTTTTTTTTTGTGAGTGTGATTATCTGTTTACCCCAGGAGAAGGTAAGTTCAGAGAGGGCAGGTATTATGTGGGTGTATTTCTTCATTATATTGCTGTGCCTAGTATACAATAAGCACTCAATTAAAATGTCTTCATCAAGTGGACAGATTTGAGTCCAGATTACAGGTGAGCCCAGAAGTCAGAGACAGTCTGATGCATCAAATATGAAGAGGTAGGGTGGAAAGCAAGAAATGGATCCAGTGCAAATGAAGACAGGTTGTGGATCAAAGGGGGTGGTGGTACATGGAGAAATAATCAGATGCAAAGGTTTACAAAGGAGAGGTCACTTATAAGATGCCAGATGCCATTTCTACAGGCAAGGAGGTAGCTGTTCAGGGCAAAGAGCTGATGTGTACACTAAGCTACCACCCAGCCCTCCCTCTCTCCTTTTCTCATTTTGTTTTTTCTCATTCCATCAACTTGTGGAGCATCTTCTGGATATTGGGCTTTTTGGAGGACGCAGTAATAAATGAGTTAATAGCTAGTTTCATGAGATTACCAAATGGAGAAGACAGATATGAACCTAATAAGTCTGGCACAGTGGCTCACGCCTGTAATCCCAGCACTTTGGGAGGCTGAGGCAGGAGGATTGCTTGAGCCTAGGGGTTCGAGACCAGCCTGGGCAACATGGTTGATATGGTTTGGCTGTGTCCCCACCCAAATCTCACCTTAGATTGTAATAATCCCCGCATGTCAAGGGCAGGGCCAGGTGGAGAGAATTTAATTATGGAGGTGATTTCCCCCATACAGTTTTGCAGTAGTGAATAGTCTTACGAGATCCAATGGTTTTATAAATGGGAGTTCCCCTGCACAAGCTCTTTTGCCTGCTGCCTTGTAAGGGGTGCCTTTGTTTCTCTTTTGCCTTCTGCCATGATTGTGAGGCTTCCACAGCCATGTGAAACTGTGAGTCCATTAAATCTCTTTTCTTTATAGATTACCAAGTCTTGGATATGCCTTTACTAGCAGTATGAGACCAGACTAGTACAATAGTGAAACCCTATCTCTACAAAAACAAAACAAAACAAAAACCAAAACACCCAGAATTAGCCAGGTGTGGTGGTGCATGCCTGTGCCCCCAGCTACTTGGGAGGTTGAGATGGGAGGATCACCTGAGCCCGGGAGGTGGAGGTTGCAATGAACTGAGATGGTGCCACTGCACTGAAAAAAACAAAAAACAAAAAACAAAAAACAAAACAAACGAGAAAAACAGTGATAGATGAATCTTTCTTTCAAAAGAGAAATTCAGAGACATGGGAAATTTCAAAGAGAAATAAGCCTCTCTTCACCTTTCCTGTCTCTATTCCTTCTACTCAAGTGTCAGGACATTGCCATTGATTCAGAGAATCCATTTCCAGAATTTTATTTATTAAAATTTAAAACTTTAAAATCAAAGTAATAGTTATACATGGTAACAAGTCATATAATACAGCAATATTTACTGACAAAAAGCAACAGCCTTTCATTCCACCTGAAGTCTTTTCCCTAGAGGCGACTTTTTCTTTTTTTTTTTTTTTTTTAACTATTTCTGTTTTTAGTTCTGCTTGTTTTTCCACTAGAACTTTGAGCACTATACTTACATCTCTATTTTTTTGGCTTATCTACTGCCGGCAATTTTTATTTCTGTTTACAGTGTTCTTCTCCTTAATCTTTGCCTGCCCCAATTTTACTCATTCTTTGTGGCCTCAACTGAGGAACCACTTTATTTAAAAAGACCATAATCCCGTGGTGATAGCAAATTTCTCCACTGATCTTCTGGTGGTCATGAGATACTGTGGTCTAGAGTCACTCAAGATGATAATAACATTATTTCTGTCTGGGTCCTGTTCATTTCATGTGAAATGTCACAGGCATGTTCAGTGGGATGCTGCTGGTATATACGGGGAAGGAGACAGATGAAGGAATATGGGTGGGGCAGTAACAGCACCAGCTACACTTCCACATTCTTCATATTAATTCCTACAGTCAGTCTTTCATCTGCCTTTCACCGTGTCTTGATGGAACTATATACCTTTGGTATATTCTACCTTGTTTCGTGAGTTCATGTTTTTCTCTTACTTTCCTGTAAGCTTCTGGGGGCAGAAACCATGTCTGATTCATCTTTTTATCCTTCCATGGCTTAGCAGAGGTCCTGTCACAGAGAATCTATTTACTCAATAAACGTTCACAAAATTGAATTGTGGGGGACACCATGGCTCCCCAGAGCACTATTAAATCAGATCCCTTCTTTCTTAACACCACCAAAGGATAATGTCAAGACATGGCATTGATTCGGAGAATCCATTTCCAGAATTTTACCTATTAAAAATTTAAAAAATTCAAATCAAAACAATAGATATACATGGTAATAGGTCATGAAATACAGAAACACTTATTGACAGAAAACAATAGGCGTTCACTCCACCTGCAGTTCTCTCTCCAGAAGCAGCTTTTTTTATTTTTATTTTTTAACTATTTCTGGTTTTAGTTCTTCTGTTTGTTTCCACTAGAACTCTAAATAGTATACTTACATCTCTATTTTCTGACTTATCTACAACAGACAATTTTTATTTCTTCTTTATTATGAAAAATGAAGATTTAGTTCAGACAAATAACCCTTTCCCTTCTGTCCTCTTCTGGGTATTTGGTACATTTGTTTTTGGTTCTTCTAAATTTACATTTTCAACTTTATGCAATATAGTTTGTGAACAGTTTCTATCTTCCCATTTTAAATTTTATCGATGCTTTTTTCCTGCATTCTATTTAAGATGAGAACATTTTTTCCTTTCATTTTTCTTCCTGCCTCTACTCAACTCTCACCCTCCCCTTTTCTGACTGTTACTCTTTTACTCTCATGTTGCCAAGACACATAACAGCTACATTCTGTTTTTTAACAAACAGTTAAGTTGTTCTTTGCCAATAGGTTGACACTGAAAATAGAATACAAACTCATGCTTTCATTATGATAATTATGTAATGGTCATTCACACCTGGAGCAGAGATTGAACTAGAATTATATTTTCTTCTTTACAGATCTAAAGTCACAACCCTTGGGTCACTCAAATAAGAATGTCCTAAGCCTCAAAGTTAAAAGATTTTTATGTTCTTATGGCAGTGGCTTAAAACCACACCACATTTAATTAGCTTCATATTTAGAGCATGACTTTCTCATAGTTTTTTAAGCCTGGAGTTTCTAATTGCTCTTTTACTTGTTGCCAAAACCATAATGTTTCTTTATCATATTTTCAGCTTTTCCACTCTCTCAATCAAATCATTTCTGTGTGTATTGCTTTGGTACATTCTCTCTTTTATTTTATTTTATTTTATTATTATTATTATTATTATTATTATTATTATTATTATTATTATACTTTAAGTTTTAGGGTACATGTGCACAACGTGCAGGTTTGTTACATATGTATACATGTGCCATGTTGGTGTGCTGCACCCATTAACTCATCGTTTAGCAGGTATATTCTCTCTTGAAAGACCTCATGTTAGGAATGGGGAGTGGGGGATGGGGTAGTCTGGCTGCCATATTAAACCATGAATTCTTCTTTATTTTTGAAACATTTTTAAAAGAAATACAATTTTAGGGCCGAGTGCGGTGACTCATGCCTGTAATCCTAGCACTTTGGGAGGCTGAGGTGGGCGGATCACTTGAGGTCAGGAGTTCGAGACCAACCTGGCCAACATGGTTGCAACCCCATCTCTACTAAAAATACAAAAATTAGCCGGGCATGGCGGTGCATGCCTATAGTCCCAGCTATTCGGGAGGCTGAGGTGGGAGAATCACTTGAACCTGGGAGGTGGAGGTTGCAGTGCACCAAGATCACGCCATTGCACTCCCACCTGGGTGACAGAGTAAGACTCCATCTCCAAAAAAAAAAAAAAAAAAGAAAGAAATATAATTTTAGATGTGATTGTTACCAACAATTATTCCAGGTTCTGAATGATCCCCATTGCAAGCCTCTGGCTTTCTCACATTTTATCTGTCTCATGCTGGCTTTTCTCATATTTTCAATTTTGTTACTCTTTGTGCCTTCATTTTCTTGCCAGTAAAATGGGGATAAGAAGGTCAAGTTATATCACAGGAAAATGATAGAAAATATAACTCTTGACCCTCTTTTGGAAAAAAAAAATCTACATACAAGCTCTATTCAACACCTACATATAAGGTTATTAAGCTTATAAAAGAATAAACTTAGCTTGGGAGAAATCTTCCTGTGAATAGCATAGGGAGATCCTAAAGTACGTATTTTATTTCTGTGATAGGGGCCATTAATTCATGATCTTTGGATTGGAGCACAGCCTGATATTAGCTTCAGGACCAAGACTTTCCAATGCCTGAGGGTGGAAGCTTAGATGCCATGTTGAACCATATGCCTGATCCTTGGTGGGTGCAAATTCTCTCTCCTGCTTCTCAGTTCTAGTGAAAAATCCCCATGCAGGATTGATACATGGAGAAGAAAAACTCCTGGATTATTGCAGACCTCCTTCCTCTCAAAAGGAGCAGAGATCTCATTAAATCTATATGATCTTATCCTCCACTCTGAAGGCAAACACATGGCTTTGGGTTACTCAGAATTAAAATGATTTGGAAGTTCCTTCCCACTATCCCTTAGAGTCTTGGTTTAAGGGGCATTTAGAGAGATCCCACCTGACTCCGTAGAGTAGGTTAAATTCCCTAGCAACATATGCTTTTAATTGGCCAAGACTCTTTCTTTCTTTTTTTAAGTGGTAGATCCTGAAATCAAACTTGTTTAAGTAGAAAGGGAAATAACTGAAAAGGCCATGTAGCATTCATGGATAGATCCATGGTGGGTATAGGGGCTGAGTTTATATTATGAAGCTTGTCTGTCTCTCGTTTTTTCTTAACATTTGCTGCTGTCCCCATCTCTTACCTCCCCTTCCTCTCCTTTTCTTCCTCCCCTTCCTTCTCTTCTTCTCCTCTTCCTTCTTCTCTTCTTTCCTTCCTCTCTCTCTCCTTCCCCCCTCCCTCCCTTCCTCCCTCCCTCCCTCCCTCCCTCCCTCCCTTCCTTCCTTCCTTCCTTCCTTCCTTCCTTCCTTCCTTCCTTCCT